>NW_027514857.1:0-114793 GCF_048772815.1 Callospermophilus lateralis | reverse complement strand
TCTCTCCTTGCATGAGTGTGGTAGTGATCTGTAGGAGTCTCAGTTCTCAGTTATTCCTTCCTCTCAATCTTGCTAGTCTTTCTTTTTTGTGAGTATAGTGGTACTGTAGATTAAATCCAGAGATCCTATATCACTTAGCTACATCCCTGGTACTTTTAATTTTATTTTTAGACAGATGCTGAGACTGGCATTGATCTTGTGACTTAGTCTCCAGAGTTGCTGTGATTAAAGGTGTGTGTCATTCTGCATGGTTAACCCTGAATATTCTAAATCTGTCAGTAAATTCATAAATTCCATCTTCCTGTCCAGATTCCTAATGACAATATCTCCGCCCAACAGTACTCACTTTTTTTTCTCATACTACAGTTCTAATGGGCACAGTATTTTTGAATTTTTATGAAGAAATTGGATGGACCTGTTTATAGGATTTGTTTTCTGTCTGGGTTCAGTGCCACATAACTGTACTCCCAGAGACTCAGGTGGAAAAGGCAGGAAGATTGCAATTTTACAGTCAACTTCAAGAATTTAGGTAGACTGCGGGCAAGTTAGGTAGACATCTCACAATTTTAAAACAAGGGCTGGGGATATAGCTCAGATTTAACATGCCCCTTTGTTAAATCTTCAGAACCACAGAAAAATAAAAAGCAAAACATTTGTTTTTTTTGTTTGTTTGTTTTTGAGCATTTCACATGAGTAGAGAAGAATCACTAGATTTTCATAAAAATTTGTATATGTGTGTTCTTTCTTTGTCTTTTCCAGGACAGACACCTTGTCAGAATGTCTTTGGGCTGAGAATCCTTCTTGTGGAGTTTATGTCATGGAGATATCATGCCCTCTCTGATTTTTTTTTTCTGGTCCTGTGTTTCAAAACAGCTAGATATTAGTATCTCACACCTGACACATGTAAGATCTCTAAGGCACAAGTTCAAGACTCAGTACTTGGGTCCTATTCTGTTAGAGAGAGGTGTAAGTTTCAAAACAGTCTGAGTGCATTGTGGCTAGAAAGAATCTTTTGAATCTCCTGGTGTATCC
The DNA here is from genome assembly GCF_048772815.1 of Callospermophilus lateralis. Classification (NCBI taxonomy): domain Eukaryota; kingdom Metazoa; phylum Chordata; class Mammalia; order Rodentia; family Sciuridae; genus Callospermophilus; species Callospermophilus lateralis. The sequence goes on along the minus strand of NW_027514857.1, from coordinate 113,761 downwards.
TTAATCTAAAAATGCACTTAAGTTTCTCCCAACCCCGTGTTTTGGCTTCTGTGAATGCTGCTACAATGAAGATTTCAATGCAGCCATTATTTGACATGTTGATTCCAGTTCCAGTTGTATTTTCCAGAAAATACAACCAGAATTATTTTTACTGTGTTAGCTTTTAAAGAGCTCTCATGATTTTTTAAAAATGTGAGTTATTAAATTTATATTCTAGTTCAGTGTGAAAATGTTTATTTTTTCTTCCATAACCATATAATTGGAATATTAGTTATCATTCAACTTTTTGATAGTAACCACTCTTGGTTTTCTTTGATATTTATTTTTTAGTTGCAATTGTACACAATACCTTGATTTTATTTTATTTTTTTGTGATGCTGAGCATTTAAACCAGTGCCTCATGCCTTCTAGAAAAGGACTAGAACTGTGAGTCATAACCCTAAGCCCTGAGAGTAGCCATTCTAAGAGCTGCACACATCTTCAGAAGGCCTTAAATTTTGCTGGTGAACTAAATTTCTGATTCAAGTTTTTAAGAATCTATTCTAGAAATAATCATGAACCTTTGATTTTTACCCGTTTTTCTTCACTCCTGTTGTGGATTTTAGACTAAGGAAATACTCAAACATTAATGTGAAGCCACTTATTTGTGATCTTGAAAGATTTGCACATGAGAGCTGCTGCTTTTTTCTTTTATGAGCAGAGTTCTGAAAAAATTTAGAAATCTTTTTTGTCTCTTCTTTAATTAGAAGTAAACCATTTTGAAATTTTGGTAGGGTGTTATTAGTATTATTATAAATTAATTTGGGGGTAATAGTCATCTTTATAATGATGAGTTTTGTCATCTAGACACATGGTGTTTAAATGAGAGTTTTATGTGATTCTATGCATTTTTTATATTTTCAAATTTTACATATTTTCTATTTAAATATGTTTCCTATGAACTATAACATTCATATGACATTAAAAAAACTTATATAGTGTTATTTTTTGAAACACAATATCTTTATTTTATTTATTTATTTTGATGTATTTCTGAGGATCAAATCCAGTACCACACATGTACAAGGCAAGCACTCTGCCTCTGAGCCACAACTCAAGCCTTACTTGGTGTTTTATAGTCCCCCCCTTCTGGATTTAATGTGACAAAAATTTGTTTCTTCTTCTAGAAACCATTATTTTCCACAGTTTATTATTTATCTCTTTCTAAATGTACTTCCTCTTTAATCAAGATGTTATCTTTAAACTTTTTGGAAAAATACTGCTGTATACATATCTATAAATGTGCTATAATTTTAGTCTGTTGCTTGTGGAAGTGTATCAGGTATCTTCAGTAGAAAAACAGTTTGCACATGTGGATAGCAAAAACTAAAACACCATCTTTCCTACATGATAATTAATTCATTCCATATCTTGTCAATAGTTTTAAATGTGGTGTATATTGTGATGTTATTTTACATTATCTAATTTTGAGTTTTTTTAGAATTATTGAACACTTAGATATCTCATATAAATTATATGTTCAAGTTTCTTGCATGCTTTTTCTTTGCAATCTTTTTTCCTCAACACATAGGTTGTTTAATTATATGTGAGGAAATTAGTTTCTTTCACTCTGTCATTTCACCTTGCACTCCTTAATGGTATTTGATGAGGAGAATTTTATTTTATCATTATAAAACTATAAATTTAAAAATATTTTATGTAATTTTGCAAAGAAATAACTGTCTAATTTGTGTTGTTGTTGTTTTTTTCCTCTTTGTGATATGAATATTGAAACCAGGGTGTCCTATTTCTGAGCTATATCCTCAAGCTTTTTTAACCTTTTATAAATTTTATTTTGTGAAAATATTTTGTTCAGTTGCTGTGATTATCCTTGTAATTATGATCCTTCTGTCTTTGGCTCCAGAATACTGGATATTCAGGTTTGTCCCACCACATGAACCTTATCTCTCTTTCTTACAATAACTTTTGAATTCTTTATGTTTTCTTTCATATTTTAGTATTATTTATTCATAATTTATATGCTCAATATTTACTACATAAAAATGGATTCTTATATTGTGTAAATGAAGGGTACAATAGCATTTTTGGGAGAGGGCAGAAGTTAAATTCAGAGGTCCTTAGCCACTAAGCCACATTACCAGCTTTCTTTTTTATTTTTTGTATTTTATTTTGAGAGAGGGTCTCACTGAATAACCTAGGGCCTCATCGTTTATGAGGATGGCTTAGAACTATTTTTTAATGCATTATATTTTATTTTATGTTGTAGTAATATTTACTTAAAATTTTTATATAGAGCATTATATGAAAATGAGGTGCTATGTTTTGAGTGAAGGGTAGAATTGCATTTTTATTTCAACACCGATGTTCCTCTATTCTAACATATTTTTTTTTGAAATAATGCCATTTTCTCCCTCCATTGCAATCTATGAGTTTTATAGTCTATGAATTTATTTTGAGGGTTACACTAATTGTCACAAATTACAGAATCAGTTGTTGATGTCATCGTGATGTTTTGATCAGTTGTAGTATTCATGTACAACAATGCATGTAGCAAATAGCCTGGGCATGTAGTAGTCTGTGCCATCTAGATTCTTGTCATTAAATTCAGTTGTTTGTAAAATGTCAGAAACATCTTTGTATAAACTTTCCAGAATATAATCTCAACAAGTGAAACATCAGTGTATATATACTTATATTTGCCATTATATAGTGTATAATTGACATGATTTTTAATAATAAAAATTTTCAGTGCTCTTTTAATTTCATTTGCTTTTTAAAAACACCAACATTGACATTTGTAATTTTTTACGTAGTATTTTTTAATATTTGCTAAATTTGCTCCTTTGCTTAGAATTTTCTCTACTCTTATTTTCATAAATACACTCTTATTCCAAACTATTAAGATAAATTATTTGCTAATAAATTCTTACTCATTTTATTGCTTACTAATTTAAGTCTTACTAATTTGGGAGAGGGCAGAAGTTAAATTCATGTGTCCTTAGTCCTTAGCCACTAAGCCACATTACCAGCTTTCTTTTTATTTTTTGTATTTTTTTTATAGAGAGGGTCTCACTGAATAACCTAGGGCTTCATTTTTTTTGAGGACAGCTTAGAACTACTTTTTTAAATACTTTATATTTTACTTTTTGTTGTAGTACTACTACATCTTTGGATGCAGTTTTGGATGCAAACCACTCTTTTACAGCATTGTGGAGGTTTAATTAGCACATATTAACCTTTACACTTCTTAGGAATATACTTTCTTGGGTATACCCAAGAAACCAGCACCACAATAAAAATATATCATGTTTATTACTACATAGTGTTTTCTAGAACAATTTTAATCCCTTTTGACATTCTCTACAATCATTTACAAAAGAAATTTGATTTTATTGAGCTCATTCAGAAAAGGACATTGAAATTATATAGATTCTTGAATTACCACAAATAAAGAATACTATGTACTATTGCCTACATCAAGAAATAGAACACTAATTATGCCCTGACAACCTCTTTATGTCCTATTCCTCTTACTACCCTTCGTAATTCCCAACTGTAATGACTACTATATGTTTTCATCTAATACTATTAAAACATTTTAAAGAAATTGACTCCCTCTTTACTCATTAATAGGAAAGCCGCCCCTTATAATTCTCCTCTTCCACTTCTATATTTTTCTCTCTTTAGCTTGACTTTCTTTCAATTTTCTTTCTATTCTTCAGATCATTTTTACTAAATAAACCATTGCCATCTGGACTCCTATATGTGGTGTTTGGGCCATTTGGACTGGTGTTAAAACTGAGCCTCAGTGTACTGATCAAACCTCTTACACTGTAGGGTGTGGTGGTAGATGGAGAAAATTTTTTAGTTGGTAAATGTGGCAGTTTTAGGGGCAAGTTAGAACATTCTCATAGAATATATATATATATTTTCTCTTCTCTTCTGTCTACAGGTAGAATTAAGTGTTCATTGCGTAAGCCTGAATAGATAGCATCACACAATGTTGCAACGTTGCTCTACCTTTTACCTTAGCACAGCAAATTTGACAATTTTTATCACTTAACATCTCTGTGACCATTAGTCTCTTTTTGTGTATGTTTATTTTTTTACAGTTTGGTAAATATACAATATTCTCTTGGCTTGAATTTTAATTTCTTTAAATAGTATAGCTTTATACTCACATATTTATTCATTTATGTATTTATTTTTCATTTTAATATTTTCTCTTCTTTGGAATATTTTTTGAAACTTCTCTTCTGTGTTGTACTCTGTTGTGATGTCTTTTTCCCCCAAAGAAATGAATAGTACTTCATATATTATCAACTATACGCACTTTATTAGAAGAGTTAACTAAGTATATCTCCCACTCTAGATCTTACCATTGGACTTTGGAGACACACTGACTTATAAAAACAAAAGTAGATTTTTTTTTGACTGGGGATTGAAATCAGAGGCACTCAACTACCAAGCCACATCTTCAGCCTTATTTTGTATTTTATTTAGAGGCAGGCTCTCATTGAGTTGCTTAGTCCCTCACCATTGTTGAGGCTCATCTTGAACTCATCATCCTCATGTCTCAGCCTCTCAAATTTCTGTGATTACAGACATGTGCTACCATCACTGGCACCAAATTAGGATTCATGGAGGCAATCTCCTAAAAATTTACCAGGTTGAATTTAGGAAGAATGAAATAACTAAATGAAATACCTGAAGTATATAAGAAGCCCCAGAGATGTTATGAAAAGACACATCATATTGGGATTAGCAGGGACATCCACACAGGTTGAAAATGATCTTAGTTGGGGTGATCTAGTCAATATTCACCTAGGAAAGTTTCTCAAAGTCAAGTTAAATACATAGCCAATACCTGCTATCTTAACAGGGCTGTATCTTCTGCTGTGCTTTTGAGTTTGACTATGTCCAATGAGCATATTTAGGTTTGATGATTTCTGAATTTTTTAATATTTCACAGGTAGTGTTCTAAGCAGCTCTCTCTTCATTCCATATTTTTGTGAATCTGTTTCCTGAACTGCTTCAGTTTGAAGGTCCATGGTGCCATACCTTTCTTCCTTATATTGTCCTTATAGCTTCATTTTCTTAAATTCTGGCAATTACTGTAAGCAAAGACAAGCTCACAGGTATCTGCCATCTTCTGTGCTAGGGACATAGACTGTGTTATTTTTTAGGGTTACATCAGAACAAAAACAAGAAAATAACTTATGACCATAAGCAGAGCAATGCCCACAATCACTGGAATCTAGAGTAGTTTTTTTTTCCTACATAGTTTTGAAGGAGTATGGCTCTGCAGACAAAGTGAGAGTATTCTGTTGTCAAGATACTTAAACATTCTTCACTTTCAAAGAATAAACTCCTATTATTTTAAGCATTGACATTTATGTTTATGTTTCAAGTGGCAAAGTAAGATTTTTTTCCTGAAATTTAAATTAACTATGTGACTAAATGCTAATATAAAAAATAGATGTTAAAACTAAATAGTAGTTGTCAAAGCTGTGCAAATCTTTTGCAAAATATAATTGAAGATTACTATTTTTTGTCAGAAACTTCAATGGTTTGGTCATAAAACTTCTTTAATCTAAAGTACTAAGCTTCTAAGGAATGGAAACTATGTATTATGCTAGTAAGAACATTTCCAACTTTGCTTTAGACTACCTCTCATGATTTGTTCCTGAAGAAATATTTTCAAGCAAAATATGACATGTTTTTTTTATTTGCATTGAACAACCCTTTTCTATAAAAGGGGAGGTATGATGCTTAAATTAATGTCTTTGCAATTATTATTTTTAAGTTTTTAAAATTTATTGGTTACTTTCTTCATTCTATCTCCTTCTAGATTGAGATAAGAAAGATTTGCTGGCTACTGTCTATCATCTACTCTGTCTTGAATGTGTGTTTGTGGAAATTTGTTGTCTTGCTTTCTGACTCATAGTGATTACAGTTGGCTGAAGATTTCAGCAATATTTTTGCCTTTGTAAAAATAAGAGGCATTGTAACTTGCTTCTGTCTCTTACTGCCTCAATTGTTTATTTTTTTCCAAATGAGGTATTAGATAGAAGTGTTTTCAAGTGGATATTTTAAAAGTAAAATTTTATCACGAACTTTTAGTATCTATAAGTGAGCTCAGAAAAGTAACAAGATTAAAGATCAATCAGTTGCTAATGTATATAAAAATATGAATATTTATATTTTAAATTAAAAACCATTTTCATAATAATCATATCAAAAACAAAATACTTAGGATAATTTTTAGAAAGTTCTTAAAAGGTAAAAATGAAAAAATAGAACACATGGCTTTCTTTTACCAGATCTAGTCACATCCCTAAGTCCTCTTTTTTTCCTAAGGGCTTTATCTTTAAAGAAAGAGGGCAGAAATTATGTTTTATCACTGTGGTACTGCAGATTGGGCCTAAGTATGTTATACCAGTGAGCTATATTACCAGGCTTTTTAATTTTATTTTTAAACAAGGTCTTTCTAAGTTATTGAGACTCAACTAAAAGCTGTGATCCTCTAGACTCAGCCTCCCATGTAACTGAAATTAGACTTGTGTTCCACAAACCATGGCAACGATTGCATCCTTTACTTTCAAATAATTAGAGTTGGATCAGGATGAAATTTAGGGTTGCAAATATGTAGTAATTTTGCCATTTTTATGTGAGAAGACGGAGACCACAGAGATAGGATATGGCTCTTCACATCTTAGGAAGTGGAACACCAACTATTAATTCACCTGGCAATTATTCAGCATTTAAAAGTTCCCCAGATATAAAAATAATTGTTTGAGAGAGATATGTGTACAAGTGCTGTGAGGAAGAGCAAATAATTATTTCAAAGTGTAAGGAATAGGACTCTAAGAAAATTTGAGTTGAGCTAACAGCGTATAAAGAACAGAGTCTCTGAGGTTTAATTGTAGAATCATAGAAGATACATATAATGTAAAAAATGCAGTTGATGCATTTAAAAAAAAGATTATTTGGGGATGGGGCTGTAGCTCAGTGGTACAGCACTTGCCTTGCATCGGTGAGGCACTGGGTTTGATCCTCAGCACGACATAAAAATAAATATAGATATTTAAAAATGATTATTTATAGGACTTGGTCAAATTTCCTAACTCTCACACACCATCTGCATACCCACCATGCTACTTCCACCTCACCTGCATTCTAGCATTCAAGCCCACAAAAAATTTTGCTCAAGATAAACCTTGCTTGAAGAGAAGTGTGCTTGGCAATACTTCTCGTGAATCACCATGGGCAGAACTCCTTGCCTAGACTGTGGTAGTAATCAGGTAGAATGACAAAGTTTAAAACCATTTCTCTCTCTCTCTCTCTCTCTCTCTCTCTCTCTCTCTCTCTCTTTCTCTCTCTCTCTCTCTCCTTTCTATCTTTGTAATAACTGAAGATTTCAATTATAGATATATTGATGGATGACATAAACTTGGGAGTATTGAGCAAAATAATTGTAACACCAAAAGTATACAAGTGCAGAAAGAGTATGAATCATACATTGTCTATCACACTGATGTTTTATTTCATTGGTTGCCCTAGAGCAGGTTTTCTGTGTAATGTAATATAATCTACTGAACACTATAAAGTTAGTTTTGTGTGTGACAGTTACAAAGAGAATTAACATATTGAAATCTTGTTTACAGATAAATTTAAAGTAAAGGAAATATTATTTATTTATTTATTTATTTATTTATATGTTTTGGATTGCTTCTTTTTAGTTTAATAAAAATAGGCCAAAAAGCAGTTCCCTGTATTTTTGGGGGGGTTTCTGTTGTTTCCTTCTTTTGTGATATAAGTTTAAGTTTTATAACTGTGCTTAGTGATACATATAAAAAGAAAAATCAGTTTTACCTGAACAACTTAATATATCTATCAGAAAGTATATTATATGTTCAAAATGCAGTATTACTCAGACATAAATATAAAAAATTGGATGATGTGTTTTAAGTGAATAAGGAGACAGAAATCTATTACATCTCTTATTCAAGATAACTAAAATAAACTTTTGTTAAAATAGAATATTGATTACTATATCTAGGGTGTGTAGAAAGGTAACAAAGATGGAATAAGTATATATTGATATTATTAATATCTTTGAATCTATGCATGAAAACATTACATTTAATCACATTAATATGTATGTTTTTATGTTAAAAAATCCATCATCTCAAAAAATTACTTTATTCTGTATTAGGAATACCTAAAATTCTACTGTCATTGAGATTTTCAGAATGTAATGCATTACTGTTAACTATCATCCTGAAATACACAACATTTTATTTGTGTGCACTCATTTTTTTTTTTTTTGGTTGGGACAGGGTTCTAAACACAGAGTATGCAATGCATTTCTTATTTCTTTCTGTGTCTTGATAATTTCACTTTGCATGAAATTCTCCAGCTTCATCCATTTTAATTTAAATGGTGAAAAAATAGGGAGTTTGAATTCAGGGTTGCATTTTTATTGAGATATATCCTCAGTAATTTTTACTATTTATTTTTAAGACAGCCTCTTATTACATTACAACCACCTACAGCATCCTTCTTTGAAAATCAAGGTTTAGTGGCCAGCCTCAGTATCTTAGTGACATTCTCAGCAGCATAAATGATTCTGACTCAAGAAAATTTTTAAAAGCAAAAAGTTATACCTGTCTGTTTCTATCTGTGTGTGTGTGTGTGTGTGTGTATGTATATACATACACACACACACATATATATAGTATGGATATATGAACATATGAACATAGATAAATATGCATGTGTAAATGTATTTGGTATAAATTATTTATATATTATATGTATATCATATATACACATATTTTATATTTAGGGTTTTATTTTTTTAATTCTACAAGGAAAGAATATCTTTTTATTTTTATTTATTCATTGATTTTTTATGTGGTATTGAAGATAAAATACAGTGTCTCACATGTGCAGGTTAGCATTCTACCACTGAGATACAGCCTCAACCCCAGGTACTTTTTATTTTATTTTATTTTATAGACATTTAAGTTTTTATATGAAATGGCTTTCATGGGTAGTGTTTCAGTTTATTGGGAGTGCAGATATTCTCAAAGTTGGATTTTATTTTTATTTTTTTGGTTTTTGTAATGGTTACTTTGAGTGGTCAACCTGAGCAGATTTAGGTATTCCTAGAAAATTGATATAAAATACCTCTGGGTGTTCCTGAGTGTGTTTCAAAAATTGGTCAGAACCCAGTGGGGAAGAGGTGTCATGAATGTACATAAAACCAACCAGTCCATTGTATTTGAATAAATAGAGAAGGAAGACTGTCACTGGCTTGTGCTTCTATCTTTATAGATTAGTTTTTGTTTTGTTTTGGTTTGGTTTTCTCCCTCTTGTTGTGTGACCTCTGGAAATCTGACATCAGATTTTTCAGTCTTTGAATGTGAACTTGCACCATTGCCTCTACATGAGCCTTTTAATTCTTCTGTCTTGGACAATAGCTGCTTCACTGAATTTGATTTAAGAAGTTTCCAATTTCTTGGCCTGTGATCTTATAAGTTTTCCTTTTTTTCCCATCTTATAGTCAGCAGCTTTGAGGACTACTCATCTCATTATCATGTTAGTTGATCTATTAAGTCTCCTTGTCCATGAACATATACATATATGTGTTCTATTAATTCTGATCTTTTGAGGACCTGGATAATACAGTATATGGTAGAAAAATATCTGAGTCATATGGTTTTTCTAGTTTTAATTGTTTGAAACTCCCACATTATTATTCATGTTGTCAGTATTAGTTTATATTTTTAGCAAGAGTGTCCAAGTGTTTCATGAAATAAAATTATTTACAATAACATCAAAATAATAAAAGATTACCTGCCTATTGTAGGAAATCATAGTCCCAGATAGTTGGGTGGTTAATTAGGGAGGACCTCGTGAGACCCTGAGTTCAAGATCACTCTGTGCAACACAGAAAGAGGTCAATCTAAAAAATAATAAAAATGTTAAACAGTAAATGTAAATTTCATGAAAAAAAGTGAAAAAGTTACAAGATGAAAATTATGACTTTTTTATATATTTTTAAGTTAAAGATCTGAACAAATGTGAAAAAAAATCTTATGTTCATGGATTGGGAAGTCAAATATTCTTAACATGCAAAACATGGTGATATTGGCCTAAAATGCCACTGCTCTCACTTTCAGCATCTCAGATTCTTTCTTTATGAAAATTGACAGTCTGATTCTAAAATTCATACATAAAATCACAGAGGCTTTCAAATAACCAAAACAATTTTGAATGGGAAAAAATCTAGGAGGACCATGCTTTTTCTCTATTTGAAACTTGCTAAAAATCATCAGTAATCAATATAGTATGGTATCGACAGAAAAATATATATGTGGAATTAAGGAATATATCTGAGAGTCTACAAATTTGCCTATTCACAAATTATTTTAAATGAACAGCTTTGAAACAGGTGTTGCTAAAATGATAGATATATAAATACAAATAATTAATTTGGAAATCCATTTATCCCATCTACAGAAACTCAAAATGGTCCAAACACATAAATGTAGAAAATAATATTAGAAAACTAAAAGGAAATATAAATATAAATATATATTTTAGAGGATATAAGGAAAGAACGAATCAGTGATTCCTGATCTCACCATAACACTTAAAGGAATCAGTGAAAGAAGAGCTGATCTGAGAGGTGAGTGCCAAAATCAAAAGGAGATGTCAGTAGTATAGAAATGTGGTAAGACATGGGTGAATAGAAAGTTAATTAGGAAGAACCCTATGTATGCCCTGTGGTTGGTGGTTTGGGCTCTACAGACAGACAAATATAGCTGTGAATTTCTACTCCTTCCATTTAAGAGCATTGTGCTCTTGAACAAATCACATGACTTATTTGTGCCTCAGTTTTCTGGTTTGTAGAGTGGGGATGATAATAATATGTGCTACATAGAATAAAAATTAAATGGGTATATATATATATATATATATATATATATATATATATATATATATATATATATATATATATATCACATTTTTTAATCCATTTCTCTACTGAAGGTCATCTAGCTTGGTCCCACAGTTTAGCTATTGTGAACTGTGCTGATATAAATATTGATGTGGCTGTGTCCCTATAATATGCTGTTTTTCAAGTTCTTTGGTTATAAACAAAAAAAAGGAGAGCCGGGTCAAGTGGTGGTTCCATTCTCAATTTTCAAAGGAATCTGCACCAACTTGCAGTCCTGCCATCAATGTATGAGTGTAACTTTTTCCCTACATCCTCACCAAAATTATTGTTGTTTGTCTTCATAATAGCTACCATTCTGGATACAGTGAGATGATATCTTTGAGTAGTTTTGGTTTGCAATTCTCTAATTGTTAGAGATAATGAACATTTTTTCATATATTTGTGGATTGATTTCATATCCTCTTCTGAGAACTTTCTGTTCAGGTCCTTGGCCCATTTTTTAATTTTTTATTAATTTTTATTATTGGTTGTTCAAAACATTACATAGTTCTTGACATATCATATTTCATATATTTGATTCAAGTGAGTTATGAACTCCCATTTTTACCTCGTATACAGATTGCAGAATCACATAGGTTACACATCCACTTTACATATTGCCATACTAATGTCTGTTGTATTCTGTTGCCTTTCCTATCCTGTATTGTCCCCCCTCCCCTCTTCTCCCCTTCCATCTTCTCTCTCTACCCCATCTACTATAATTCATTTCTCCCACTCTTTTTCCCCTTTACCCTCACTTCCCCTTATATGTAATTTTGTATAACAATGAGAGTCTCCTTCCATTTCCATGCAATTTCCCTTCTCTCTTCCTTTCCCTCCCATCTCTCATCCCTGTTTAATGTTAATCTTCTTCACATGCTCTTCCTCCCTGCTCTGTGCTTAGTTGTTCTCCTTATATCAAAGAAGACATTTGGCATTTGTTTTTTAGGGATTGGCTACCTTCACTAAGCATAATCTTCTCTAATGCCATCCATTTCCCTGCAAATTCCATGATTTTGTCATTTTTTAGTGCTGAGTAGTACTCCGTTGTGTATAAATGCCACATTTTTTTATGCATTCATCTATTGAGAGAATCTAGGTTGGATCCACAATCCAGCTATTGTGAATTGTGCTGCTATGATCATCAATGTAGCAGTATCCCTATGGTATGGTCTTTTAAGGTCTTTAGGGAATAGTCCAAGAAGGGGAATAGTTGGGTCAAATGGTGGTTCTATTCCAAGCTTTCCAAGGAATCTCCATACTGCTTTTCAAATTGGCCAAACTAATTTGCAGTCCCACTAGAAATGTACAAATGTACACTTTTCCCCACATCCTCACCAGCACTTGTTGTTGTTTGACTTCATAATGGCTGCCAATCTTACTGAATTGAGATGGTATCTTAGGGTGTTTTTGATTTGCATTTCTCTGACTGCTAGAAATGGTGAGCATTTTTTCATGTACTTGTTGATTGATTGTATGTCCTTCTTTGAGATGTGTCTGTTCAGGTCTCTGGCCCATTTGTTGATTGGTTTATTTGTTTTCTTATTGTTTAATTTTTTGAGTTCATACTCTGGATATTTGGGCTCTCTCTGAAGTGTGAAGAGTAAAAATTTGTTCCCAGGATGTAGGCTCCCTATTTACCTCTTTTATTGTTTCTCTTGCTGAGAAAAAACTTTTTAGTTTGAGTAAGTCCCATTTGTTGATTCTTGTTATTAACTCTTGTTCTGAGGGTGTCCTATTAAGGAATTTGGAGCCCGGCCCCGCAATATGTAGATTGGAGCCAACTTTTTCTTCTATCAGATGTAGAGTCTCTGATTTGATATCAAGCTCTTTGATCCATTTTGAGTTAACTTTTGTGCATGGTGAGAGAATATTATCCAGTTTCATTTTGTTGCATATGGATTTCCAGTTTTCCCAGAACCATTTGTTGAAGATGCTATCCTTCCTCCATTGCATGCTTTTAGCACCTTTATCAAATATAAGATAGTTGTAATTTTGTGAATTAGTCTCTGTGTCCTCTATTTTGTACCATTGGTCCACCCGCCTGTTTTGGTACCAGTACCATGCTGTTTTTGTTACTATTGCTCTGTAGTATATTTTGAAGTCTGGTATCCCTATACCGCCTGATTCACACTTCCTGCTTAGAATTGTTTTTGCTATTCTGGGTCTTTTATTTTTCTATATGAATTTCATGATTGCTTTATCTATTTCTACATGAAATGCCTTTGGGATTTTGATTAGCATCACATAAAACCTATAAAGAACTTTTGGTAATATTGCTTGGTCCATTCATTGATTTGGTTATTTGGTTTTGTTTTTGGTGCTTAGCTTTTTAAGTTCTTTATATACCTGAGAGACTAATGCTTTATCTGATGCATGAGAGGTAAAAATTTGCTTCCAAGATATAGGCTCTTTATATACCTCACAGATTGTTTATTTTGCTACAAAGAGACATTTTAGTTTGATTTTTTCCATTTGTTGATTCTTGATTTTAATTCTTGTGCCACAGGAGTCTTATTAAGGAATTTGGAGCCTAATCCCACATGATGAAGATTAGGGTGTACTTTTTTCCTACTAGATGCAGAGTCTTGGTTTAATTTCTATGTCCTTGATATATATTGAGTTGAGATTTGTGCGTGGTCAGAGATAGGGGTTTAATTTTATTTTGTCACATATAGATTTCCAGTTTTCCCAGCACCATTTGATGAAGAGGCTATCTCTTCTCCAGTGTACGTTTTTTGTCATCTTTGTATAATATAATATCATTGTAGTTTTGTGGGTTTGTCTCTGTGTCCTCCCTCTATTCAGTACCATTGGTCTACTAGTCTGTTTTGGTGTAAATACCAGGGTGTTTTTGTTATTATTGCTCTGTTGTACAGTTTAAGGTCTGATATAGTGATGCCACCTGCTTCACTCTTCCTACTAAATATCGATTTAGCAATTCCGGGTCTCTATTTTTCCAGATAAGTTTTATAATTGCTTTTTCTATTTCTTTGAGGAATGCCATTGGGATTTTGATTGGAATTACATTAAATTTGTATGGTGCTTTTTGTAGTGCGGTCATTTTGATAATATTAATTCTGCCTATCCAAGAGCAGTGCAGATCTTTCCATCTTCTAAGGTCTTCTTTAATTTTTTCTTCTTTAGGGTATGTAGTTTTCATTGTATAGCTCTTTTATCTCTTTCATTATGTTGATTCCATGTATTTTATTTTATTTTTTGAGGCTACTGTGAATAGAGTAGTTTTCCTTATTTTCCTCTCAGAAGATTTGTCACTGATTTACAGAAATGCGTTTGACTTATGGGTGTTGATTTTATATCCTGATACTTTGCTAAATGCATTTTCTAGTTCTAGAATTTGTTCTGGTGGAGCTTCATGGTTATTTTATGTATAGAATTATATCATCAGCAAATAGTGCTAATTTATGTTCTTCTTTTCACATATGTATCTCTTTAATTTCTTTAGTCTGTCTAATTGCTCTGTCCAGTGTTTCAAGAACTATGTTAAATAGAAGTGGTGAAAGAGGGCATCCCTGTCTTCTCCCATTTTTTAGAGGGAATGCCTTCAATTTTTCTCCATTTAGAATGATGTTGACCTAGGGATTAGCATAGATAGCATTTATGATGTTTAAATATGTTCCTGTTTTTCTTAGTTTTTCTAGTGTCTGAAACATAAAGGGATGCTCTATTTTGTCAAATGCTTTTTTGCATCTATTGAGATAATCATATGGATTTTTATCTTTATGTCTATCGATGTGATGAATTACATTCATTGATTTCCATATGTTGAACCAACCTTGCATCCTACTTGATCATGGTGCACAATCTCTTTGGTATGTTTGTATTTGATTTGCTAGAATTTAATTGAGAATTTTCGCATCTATGTTTATTAGAAATATTAGTGTAAAGTTTTCTTTTTTCTTTTTGGTGTGTCTTTGCCTGGTTTTGGAATAAAGGTAATATTTGCCTCATAGAATGAGTTTGGAAGTGCTTCCTTTTTTTTATTTCCTGGAATAAATTGAATAGTATTGATAGTAGTTCTCCTTTTCAGGTCTTGGTAAACTTGGCTGTGTATTTCTCTGGTTCTGTGCTTTTCTTGGTTGGTAGGCTTCTGATAGCATCTTCTATTTCATTGTGTGTATCTTCCTGATTCAATCTGGGTAAGCTGTATGAGTTAAGAATTTTGTCAATGCCTTCAATATCTTCTATTTTATTGAATTATAAGTCTTCAAAATAAATTTTAATTATTTAATATACTTCTGTAATGTCTATTTTGACATTATCTTTTATGAAATATGTTGGTAATTTGGGTTTTTTTCTCTCCTCTTCTTCAGTATAGCTAAGCATCTGTCAACTTTATTTATTTTTTTCAAAGTACCAACTTTTTGTTTTGTAAATTTTTAATTTTTTTATTTCACTGATTTCAGCTCTAATTTTAATTATTTCTTGCCTTCTATTGCTTTTGTTCTGGATTTGTTCTTTTTCTAGAGCTTTGAGATAAAAAATGGGGAAATTTATTTGATGACTTTTTGTTCTTTTAAAAAATGAACTCCATGCAATGAACTTTCTTCTTATTACTGCTTTCACAGTGTTCCAGATATTTTGATATGTTGTGTCTATTTTCTCATTTACCTCTAAGAAGTTTTTTAATCTCCTCTTGATGTCTTCTGCAACCAATTGTTCATTAAGTAGCATATTATTTAGTCTCCAGGTTTGGGATTAATTTTCATTTTTTATTTAGTCATTGATTACCAATTTTATTCCATTATGATCTGATAAAGTGCATGGTAGTATCTCTACTTTTTTTTAATTTGGTAAGAGTTGCTTTGTGGCATACTATACGGTTTATTTAGAGAAGGATCCATGTGCTGCTGAGAAAAAAGCATATTCCCTGGAAGCAGGTTGAAATATTCTTTATATGTTAGTAAAGTCCATGTTATTGATATTATTATTTTGAGTTCTATAATTTTTTAATTCTACTTTTTTGGAAGATCTCTTCAGTGGTGAGAAAGGTGTGGTAAAATCATTCAATTTTTTATAGCAGATCAGTAAAAGAACAATAAATATTTTTGTCTAAGGTGACAATAAATATTTAAATATTTAGTTGGGGAAAAAGCAACAAAATTAGATAGGGAGAAATAAACTATCTCTGTTTACAGATAATACGATCCCATTTATAAAAGATGCCAAATAATGTAGGTTAAAAATATCACTGCCACAGACAATATAATAAATTCAGCAAAATTACTGGTTACAAGATAAATACTGAAAAGATCATCTCATTTATATAACAGTAATGAACAATTTAATGTAAAAATTTAAGGAAATTATTTATATTTGCATAAAAATAAATTCATAGAAAAAATAACCAAAATCGAAAAAAAACCTTGTACATAAAAGAATAAAACTTTCCTCAAATAAAATCATGCAAAATATATAAGAAGATATTCCATGTTCACAGATGATGCAGTTAGTTTGACAAAAGGAAAATGGTGAACAAAATAATCTACAGCTCTAAAATAATCTTTGTCAAAATCCCAACTACATTTTTTTATTTCGCAGAAATAGGAAAGCTGGTCATCAAATTCAAACTAAACAGAAAAGGGACACAAATAGCAAAAATAAAATATTTTTAAAAGAAATATAACTCAGACTTCATAATTTTAAAACTTACTATAGAAATTTATAGAAATTACAAAAATGTGGTACTGGCATAAAAACATACATTGATGAAAGGAAAAAGTAGATAATCAAGAATTAAACCGATGTGTCTGTTGTCTATGAATATTTTATAAGAATACACAATGTTTAGAGGACAGTCATATCACTGATGGCGCTTAGACAAATGGATATACAGATGCGAAATGAAAATGTTGTTGGAGGGCTGTGAATGTGGCTTAGTGGTAGTGCACTTTCCTTGCATGTGTGAAGCACTGTGTTCAATTCTCAGCACTATATATATATATAATTGTTAAAAAGTTTATTGAAGTCACATCACACTGCAATCAAAACTTAAATGTTAACTTTGAGTTTTGCAGAGGGAAATAAGGGGAAGAAAGTTGGATATGGAATTGGAAAAGATGGTGGAATGAGACTGGCATTATTATTCTATACATATGAATGATTACACTACTTGTGTGACCCTACACTATTGACAGACAGAAGAAATTTTTTTACACTGTGTAAAAATGCATCCAACTGTCCTGTATAACTACTTATAATAAATAAGAAAAAAATGAATGTTTTAACCATACATAAATATGAGTCCTGTTTAAAAGACATTCAAATTTTTTACACCATATGCCCTTGGACAAGATAGAATTTCCACTAAGTATATAACTCTGTTTCCAGCTCTAGGATAAGATATGTCATTCCATGCACCATTGAAGATAGATCCACATAAAATTCAAGTCTTACTTGAGAGAATGAGGTGTGGGATATATAAATGGAGGCCAAAGAGGATAACCACAGTTATTTATGAAAGAATTAAACCACATGATTAAGAGAAGAGTGGCTCACTCAGGAAAGTGATCTTTAACCTACCTTAAATTCCAGGGGAATTTTTACATTAGTCCATGTATTTCTTCCTCTCTTCTCTCTTTTTTCTTTCCGACAACCCTCACTAACTTCTGCCTTCACTTTCTTCTTTTCTTGGCAGTTCACTCTATACATTTTCTTTTTTTTCCCTACACTTGGGACACCCAGACCAAGACATGCAATGATCCCAGGACAGGGCAGCATAAGTGGGCCACAGGTGGGTATGAGACCATCTTCCCAGTCTCCTAAAAGTGGCTCCTAGCCACTCTTGGTCACTTACATCTGTTGTTGCCTCCAGTTCTGCACCTGTTCAGGGGAGCTGGCCTTTCTTGCACAGATGCTGACATGCAAAGAGCATCCCCTCTATGATAGGACAAACATTTTAAGTGAAATCACACATTCAAATTTTGTTTGTATAGGCCAGTTCCCTCTGTGCTGAGCCTGATGGAATCAGGGGGAGGAAAGGCAGTGACTGTTTATGTTGCAAAGGCTCATAATGGAATTACCCTGGTCCTACTATTTATAATAGTTATACATTTTTCTTGTGTTTTGAGGTGTTTATGTATCATGTAAAGTCCACCAAACAAAAAAGAGCAATGCTGGCTGAATTCCTTGTGGAACAGTCAAAGGGTGGAGATGTGGGGACAAGTGCATGGAGTACTGCATACATGGCATACATTAAGGGCGACTGAGTGTGTTTGTCTGATGCGCCCACCCTGCTCAGGTTCACAAGTGCAGACGGCTGGTTGGGCATCGGTATTTTTTTAATCCCTCATCCAGTATGTGAGAAAAGAGAGGCCCAGAGTTTTTATGTCCTGCTCCAAGTGACACCAGGCAGGTCTTGCCTCTAAAAACCTCACTCTGAACAGATGACCTGATGAGCCATTTGGTCCTAACTGTGCCCTAACCATGGAATGACAGCACAACGGATCTCTGTATGAGAGGTATTTATGCATCAGTATCATTGATTCTTAGCATGGCAAAGGGTGGCATAACACAAGATTGTGCATAGTGGATGTGGGTATAGTTTGTCACAAAGACAAATCCATGATGAGGGTCTCGACTTAATATAGATCCATTAATCCAGTCAGTTGCTGCCCCTTTGATGGGCTCAGCAGCCAGCAATATTGGCGTAATATCCATCATGCCATACTGATTTCCTGCATAATAGTTGGTAACTGTTTGTCCCGTTTAGCAGGTACTGAAGTAGCTCATTTAATTTTGGGGCATTTCATATAGGGAGCTGTGCCCACAAAGGTGCATAGATGTTGCTCTTCCCCAGAGGAATTCCTCTTATCAAGGAGATAAGGTATGCAGTGACATATTGATTACATGGGATTCTATCATTATCTGAGGGGGCTTTCCGAAAAGCATCATTGGGCATGTTGGCAGCAAGGGTTTCTTGCATTTGTCATGGGGGGATCAATAAGGTTGGAATTATTAGAGAAGCTTAGGTATGGATCCTTCCCAATTGGCCATTACTAAAAGTGGTGATCTAGTGACCAAAGCCCAATTTACCTGACAGAAGCCTTCACTGTAAGCAGTAAGTACTGAACACATTAAGACCATCATCATAGGCCTGGGGATGAGGTTGCCACCAGGCAAAGGTGCCAATCTGATGTCTTGGTCAACAAGACCTTTAAGATGAGCCCAAGTTACTTTACGTGAGGTCCGTTTGCCTTGTTGAGTCTTGCTTGTGGGTTTTCTCCTCCAGAGTTAGGTCCTTCATCTTTTTTGATGGTGGTTCTGGGGTTTCAGGGCTTGACTTTCTGGCAGACACCCAGATGGGGTGAGGCTTCTCTTAATATATGCAAACCTTCGACCAATGGTTAGGAGGTGCCCCAGACCATCCCATGCATTTGTTATGGGATCCTTCCATGAGACCATAGGTAGATGGGAGGGCCCCCTGAGGGGAGGCCTATCTTTATGGACTGCTGTTTATACAGAAAATTTTGACATTGAGAGAAAATTTAAAGCAAATAAGGTTTTGTTCAAGGCATTGTGAGGGGACATGTTATACTTTCCCCCCCTCTGTTTTGTAGCATGATCTTTAATTCCTTGTGTGTTCTTTCTATGATGCCTTGAGCCTGAGGGTTATAGGGTATCCCAGTTAAGTGCTGTATATGCCAATCATTACAAACAATTTGAAATGTCTTGCTAGTATAGGCTGGCCCATTTTCAGTTTTTATAGACATGGGAACCTCCATAACTCCAAAATATTTAATTGGATGGGAGATGACCCTTTTTTGTGGTTTCTCCTGTGAAGGCTGTAGCCATTATACAGCCTGAATAGATATCAATAATTACATGAATATATGTTAAATTTTCAAAAGTTGCATAATGAGTAACATCCATTTGCCATAAACCATTAGATGTTAATCCTCAGGTATTCACTCTAGCAGATTGTAAAAGACCAATGGGGAGAAAAGGTGTACATTTTTGCAGTCTCTGACAAGCTGTTGGTAAACCTGCTTTTATGCAACTGCCATGGCCAAGGCCAGCAAGAGGCCAGAGCTGCTTGTGTCCCTATGACCTGGGTGCCCAAAATCCAGTCATAAAGTGTGCCATTTTGAACTGGCACTCCTGCTGCTTTATGTTATTTATTGAGTCCATCCCAGAACAATTCCTTGGCTAGGGCTTCCCTAGCTCCTTCATGAGACACCTTCCCTTCTACCGCCTTGTTTTCTCTGTCAGTAAACTGTGGCAAGTCCTCAGTGGCTTTATGCCTTAAGCCCTGTATCGAAACTGTGCCTCCCCCGGCTTGTAACTTCCTCCGGGCTCTCAGAACACAGAGCTGCACCTGATCAAAATAATTTTGTGGGCCTGTAGCCTGTACCACAGGGGAACTGTAGATTCCCTCTTCCTGCAAGCATTCAGCTGGGAGGTTAACATTTGTGATGTGGTTATGATTCCCCTGCTGTTCACATTCATCATAGAAGAGTGTCTTCCACTTAAAAAATGTTGCAGGCTCAAGAGCTGCTCTGGCTATGTCTTTCCAAACTTGAGGGCAATTAAGTCCAAGACTGAGTGATTCCAACATTTGTTCTAAATGGCCCATGGGGCCCATCCTCTTTTACTGCCTCCTTGAACTACTTCAGGGTAACCAATGCATGTGGTTACCAAGTGGCAGGATGCCATATTGATGGGGAAGGCTTGTACTCCCTTACCCCACTTCTCATCTCTTATCTTACATAAATCTTCAAAAGGATCTCTGGCCTCCTGGAATGGGTTTCTGGGAGATCATGGCTTGGGCCTGTCTGGCGGGCTGGTCATCTCTAAGCTGTCATACTCCTTTGCTGGCTGTGACATTGCCTCATAAGGAGGCAGGTGCCATTGACTCAGGAAAGGATACAATCTTTGCCTGTCAGTAGAAAGTGCACTTACATCATTTGTGGTCACCTCTTCCTGTGCCATGAATGCTAGCAGTACTGTTTCCTGCCTCTCTCCCTTTTGCACCAGTTGTGATTCCTTTCTTTGAAATAGATTCTCATCCCCACTTTCCTTTGCCTGCTGTGTTTGCTTGCTTAGTGGTAGATTATCGCCTCTGCTTTTTTTTCCCCTTGCCTGTCTTTCACAGCCTCATCTTCCCTCAGGGCCATTATTATATGGCAAGGGTCTGTTTCAGGGCCCCCTTAACTTTGCTGAATGGCTGTCACAGTAGGAAAAAAATGTGGTGGTAAATTATACCCCTGTCTTACTTCAGCTTGCCACATATTTGCCATTATCTTGTCCCATATCCTAGGATAAAAAACATTAGTAGCACTTATCCATGGACTGGTATCAATCACAACTCTTATTCAGGGTAGAAACTCTGGTATCTAAGAGAGTGGGTAGCACTTGCAGCTGTGAGACTTTAGTGGTTCTCCCTTTCCCCTACCTCACTGCTCTGTGAGGAGTCCACCCTGCCTTATTGGATTACCTCAGGTCTCTGTTCAAGTGCCAGCTCCATGGGCTCTCTATCGTCCAGCAAGGAGGTCCACAAAACAGGGAAGAGGAGAGTGTGGCTGTGGAGTTGCTAATCAAGACCTCTGGAGACCAAGCAGGAAGCAGGTGTGATTTTAATGTACAGTTACCATGTATATATACTCAGGCAGTAGCTAAGCAGAATACAGGCAGCCACCAACACAATTTCTGGCCAACTGGCCTTGCAAAGACCAGTAAAGAAGCAGGCTGTGGGACAAGTGCAGGGATTGCAATACGCAGTCTCAGCTAAGGGCTGTGCCTATGGGGTAAGCAGTTTGCCTTTCATAGGCCTAGCACAGGGGAGTGGTAGGCCACTCAGATGCCCTTAACATATGCCATGTATTCAGTACTCCATGCACTTGTCCCCACAACCTGTATCATTGGTTAGTGAATCATTATGTTCCTAGAATTAAAATAGACAGACAGGATGTCTACTTCTTCTAATTGGTACTTTCTCTATATAGTGGAAGAATTCTAGGTCAGCTGAACTGATGTCCAATTTAATAAAAAATGTAAAGTTATTGTTAATAAATTTGCAAACCCTGAGCCTCTTGAATAAAGGGGAGTCTGGATTCTTTGAGGAAGGTCTATGATTCCCTGTCAAAAATGTGTACTCTTAATCTTTCTCCCAGAATTCCCTGAAGAGACATACAGCCTTTTCAAGGGTAAATGCTCATATAGGGGAAGGAAATAATATTTTTTCTAGGATTAGTAGAAAATGGTTCATAACTGAGATTAAATCAAGAAAATTTAAAATGTCACTGTGCTCTTCCAGAGTTTTGGCTTATAGAAATCAGATTATTCATAAAGTTTTTGCTAAGTGTCATCTCAAAATAGGTCCAGTAGTTTTCTGAATTGATTCTATGGTCATTTCCTCAAATATTAAATGTATAAATGAAATAGAATTACTTAGAAACTGGCAGAAATATCATATTTGTTTCCTGACCAATGCAGAGCTATCCATTATGTTGGAAAAACTCAGTGGAAGCAACTTGAACTGCTTCTACCTAGGAAATCATAAACCAAAAGCAATATTACCTTTCTGGAAAGATTTCAGAAATTAGTACCACTATGAAGAATTTGTAGGATATATAGAGGTGGTAAGTCTTACTATATTTCCATTCAATTTAGCTCTTTGAATTTTGCAGAAAGCAGATGAATCTTGGAGAACAGCAGTAGTTTTTCATAATCAAAAATAAGTGTTATTTCCAATTTAATCAGTTGTACCAGATGCATTGCTTGAACAAACTAATACATCTTCTGATGTCTGCCATGCAGCCATTAATAAGGCAAATACTTTTGTACCCATACCTGCAAATGGAAATTACCAGAAATATTTTGAATTCCATTGGCAAGATCACCAACACATGTTCACTTTCATCTACAATTTAGAGCTTAAAAATGTACACCCAAAGGTCCTATATTTTAGAGCTTAAAAATATATACACCCAAAGGTCCATATGTTATAGGCTTAGTCACCAGACCCTAAATGGTGTATGGAGGATATGAAAGCTTTAAGATGTAGGGCCTAATGGGAGGAAGTTAGGTCATTAAGGGTGTGCACTTGGAGGTTGGGACCCCAGCCCTTTCTTCTTTTTCTTTCTTGCTTCCTCACTCTGAGGAAAATGGCCTTCTCTACCCCATGGTTCCACCAAAATGTACTGTGCCACCAGAGGTCCAAAATAATGGGGTCAACTGATCATTAACTGAAAATTCCCAAACTGTGAAGCAAAATAAACCTTTGTCTTTATAGCCTCTTCTTCCTAAAGTATTTGTTGAGGTAATGGAAAAAATGACTAACATACTGTCCTACCTCAGGGTTATATCATTTCTCAATAAATAAATAAATAAATACAAACAAAAAAGTTAATTAATTAAAATAAATACACCTTTGTTTGCTATAATGGAGTTCAACTTCTCATTGAAATACCTGAAGAAAATATTTTTCCACTTTTATATTTCTGTAGTACATATTTTTTCATTAATGATCAGACTTATTATAGGTTGTTTAGAGGTATTTGCTTTACTTCTGCCTTCTAGTCTGACCAATTAAAGGCAAACTTTATGAAGAATTGTAAATGTTATAGCCACTATAGAAAGAGTTATGCATACATTATTTAGCATAATATAACAATTGTGTCATGAATAAAACATCACTAGGCACCATTATTAATATTTTAAAGTTGAGGAATCCAAGGCACAGGCATATTAAATTATCTTTCTCCATAGCAAACAGTAAGTAAAGAAATCAGAATTCAGATATATTTTACTTGATTCTAAGTTCTTTCTCAATGCCACCATACTGTAATGGGACTGATATTTCTTAAAAATACCTATTAACTACAGTTTTCATACACAGTAAAAGCTGAGTAAATGTTAATTTCTTGATCTTCAGAATGGAAAATAAATTTCCAGCTTAAATTGGAATCTTGTGTCTCATGAGAGTTCCTCCTAGCTTTACTGAAAAATAATTATAAAGACAGAGAAACATTCAGAAACTCAAAGCTTCCTAAGCTTAAAAGAAAACCATTATATTGCTATTGTGTCTTTTATTGTAAGAACTACGGAGATTGAGAATGGTGATTTGTCTCCTGAGAAAATATTAATAGGTTATGATTAAAGATGAGGTGACTTATAAGTTTTCATTTTAACATAGCATTAGCCTTAAATTACCCAACACAAACTTGCCTGTATGTTGGAAGCTAGAGAAAATGGAAATAATACAATTATGTAAATAATTATATAGCACTTACATGCCAGACATCATTCTCAGAATTTGCACAAGTCTATTCCCATTGCTACATCAAACTACCTGAAACTGGGAAATGCTTAAAGAACAGAAATTTGTTTCTCACAGTTCTGGAGGCTGAAAGTCTAAGGTCAAGTCACCAAGAGATTCACTGTCTGGTGTGCATCTTCTTCCTGCCTCTTTGCTGGGCAGGAGAGATGACCACCAAGTCATCACATGCCAGAAGGACAAGAGGGCATAGCTACTTCCTTCTAGTCCTTTTATAAGGTAATTAATATCACTTATGAGGATATTGTAAAGGCTTAATCCCATTCTAAGACCTCACCACTTTTTTTTTATATTGGGGCACTCAACCACTAAGTCATATCCCCAACCCTATTTTGTATCTTATTTAGAGACAGGGTCTCACAGTGAAGACACTGTGAAAGTACTTTATAAATTGTATTGCTTCTCATGAATTTACATGTATTTGATGATAATTCAAATTTCACAACTGTAGTAGTGATAAAACTATTGCACAAGAAATACAAAACAAATTGTTCCTCCTCTTTGTTTATGCCTGAAATATGCCTAAAATAATCCATATGATACCACTTAACCCCATGCCGAAGTCTCTGGCTGGGCACAAATCACGAGCCACCACACAGCTTGTAGATTCAAACAGCAATTCTTTATTCCCGAACTCACACCGGCTGTCTACAAACACGTTCTAGGGGAATCCACGCTCTCTGCCCAAATGCACACTCCACTGGGCTTCTGTCTCCCAAATATACTGTCTGACCCCAAGAACTCAAGAGGAACTCAGGCAGCAGGATACGCCCTATTCTAAACGGGGAACATCCTAATCTTGTATTATGCTAAACCGGGAACACCCTAAACACGGATCCGCCCTGGTCCTTGAGCAAGGTCACCTTACATGCAATGTAGCTGAAAAATGTCCTATTTTCATGAGTCCTTCCACTAAAGAAACATGGGGGTACGCGGCAAGGAAATTGTCATACCTACTTGGCTGATGGCTCCCAGCAACCCCATACTAGCTCAATTCCAAATACAAGAGTAATCTTTACATATTTGAACTTAAGAAATGTAACTGTAAAAGCAATTATAGCACAAAAGTATTTCTTAAAGACAGTAATTTCCCAAGAATAAGTGTCCATTAAATATTTGTTGAATATAGAATGATTTTACTTTTTGTTTCCTATTAATAACTAAGGGACAGCAAGGATTCACGATGGTGTCTTCATTCCAAATCGCCTGAAAAAAACATATATACAAAATAAAGTGAAATCCAAATTAAGTGTTTGCATGTTGTCTTTATGAAGTTTCTTGAGAAACCGTAAGAGTATTTGGAAAGATCTGTTGCCAACTTTGGAAAGTCTGACATTGCATAACTACAGTTTAAATACAATTCTAAATTCAATGCACTTTTTTTTTTTTGAGGTGGGGGCATAGTTAGAAGCCCTTTTTCTTAAATGCTAGCAGAATTGATGAAGTCTTTCTCTGAGTTATTGTACAAGGCACCACCTATTAGTTTTATTGGTCTTACCCTCAATGTGGCTCCAGCCCTTCAAGTGTGTCTTTGGAGCTCTTTTTGTTTGTTTATTTAGAACTTTTTTTCCATTTTGTTTTACCATGGAATACTTAGATATAATGAATGGCAAGAAGAAGAAAAACATGGATTTACCTTCAAGGCTAAACTTTCCCCAGAACCTCTCCCACTTTTTTTCTAAACATCACCAGTTGCATTCACCTTTATTTGAAAAGAAATTTCTTACCCCCTACACAGCCACTGGCAGTGACTGCCTCTGCCTACCTCAGCTTTTGAGACTCACATTCATTCCTTCAAAAAATAATAATGGGAGTCCTAATGCTGGGAATGCTGGAGGGATTCAAGATACCAATTCAAATGTTGCCTGTTATTATTTTTCAGGACCTCTGATACAGAGAATTTATACACACTGGTGAGTGAGAGAAAGTAGTTACCCTCTCCCAAAGATGAACTGATGGCTCTCAGATGCCTTGATTCTCAGAACGGGAGTTACAGAAAGAGGCATCAATATGATGTGGACAAAACACTCCAAAATTGCCTTATTTCTTCCTGCCCAGTCTTTTTTTTTTAAGAGAGAGAGAGACAGAGAGAGAGAGAGAGAGAGAGAGAGAGAGAGGAATTTTAATATTTATTTATTTATTTATTTTTAGTATTTGGCGGACACAACATCTTTGTTTGTATGTGGTGCTGAGGATTGAACCCGGGCCTCACGCATGTCAGGCGAGCACACTACCGCTTGAGCCACATCCCCAGCCCCCTGCCCAGTCTTTCTAGTCTACTTTCTTCAGTATTAATTAGCAAATGAACCAATCCAAAACCACTTAAAGGTTGGCTATTTACACACTCATTCTCATTTTTGAAAAAAAGAGGTTGATTAAATTACTTTAAAAAGAAGAGAGGTGGTGGTGCCAACATACTTAGTTCATTAATTTATATTTAAAAAGAAATAAGAAAATAATTGTTATTCCTCCTTCCCCCCACATTCCCCACACCCTCCATGCTTTCTACTTTCTCCCAACTTTGTATGGGATTAGTAAAAGGGAAAGAATGTTCATGGAGAAGTTATTACTATAATGTGCTGATTGTTACATTAATTCTTCCCCCATCCTCCCCAGCTCTATTGCTTGGCAGAAATTTTGGAATTTATTCAGGAACTGCTTAGTGAGCTTGTCGGTGGGTGAGATTAGTTTAATCTCCTCTCATAAGCCTCTAAGCACTGGGAGCGGTTGTCTTGGAGGAGGAGCAGTGGTAAAATGAAGAGGGGAGGGATGAGAAAAAGAAAGGTTGCTGATGACCAATGGCAAAGTTTATTTTGTCTTAGAATTAGATTTGAATAGTGAGGAGAAGTGAGGGAGGGAAAGCGGGAGGTGCCAGGCATGGTGGTGAATAAGAGTGTTAAATTGGGATGGGTTGGGATGATCTCTTCGTGATTTCATTGTGTCTGGAATGCCTCCAACTCCTGAGAGCAATGTACCAATGAGAGGGAAAGAAGATGGGGTGGTTAGGTTGATGATTAGAATCTACAATTAAAGGACATTAAGCAAAGGTGAATAAAACAAGGGAAAGTCTGGATATGAAGGGAGTGTGGGGGTAGGGATTTGACACACTTGTTAGGGTGTACTTTTTCTGTCATTAGGACAGGCTATGTTGTGACCCAGGAAGATTTTAATAGAGAATTCCTAACTTCTTTCCCTTTAATCAATATTTTTTGGGAGTCTACATAAATTGAAATGCATGAGTTTTATGATACAAAGCTTGTAAAATGTTTTATGAACTCTTCTGTGCAAAAGAAATACAGAGTACTTATCACTGTCATTGATTTCTCCAGACATGTCTGAGACAAATTCAATTTATATATTGAGAAGTGAAGTATTAATTTTATTTAATTAAAAACATTAGTATATACCACTTTCTATCTCAAAGAACATAAATGAAATTTTTAAAAAATATATTTTTTTGTTACACATGGACACCATACCTTTATTTTGTTTATTTATTTTTATGTGGTGCTGAGGGTAGAACCCATGGTCTCACATGGGCAATGCAAGCACTCTGCCACTGAGAGAACACCCCAGCCCAAATGAAATTTTGTTGGTAAAGAAAGTATGCTTCTCTTCTATTTTTATATACAATGGGAATAATTTTAAAAAATTATCCTACAGTTTTGAACACAAATAACATTAACTATAGACATGCATTGCTTAATGACAAGGATATATATTCAGACATGTGTTAAGTGATTTTCTTGTGTGAACATCACAGTATGTATTTATGCATTTATACAAATCTAGGAGTATAGATCAATCACCAGATGTGGTGTCTTTTTTTTTCTTTTTGAAAATTAAATTTTTTTACTATTTAAAGGTCATTTTATCAAAATCAAGCAATCTTTTTTTAAGAAAAGTAAACTAATTTAGTGAATGTGAGATATAATAAACATAAGATTCTGTTGTCAGTTTAACACATCAAACTGTTTTACAGTAAAATTTTTCTTTATTAGCAGAAGTACACTAAAAACAGCAAAGATATAGTAAATACATAAACAAGTAGCATTATTATGATGATTATAAATCATGTTGTTATCATTATAAATCATTATGTACTATTCATAATTGTATGTACTATATTTTCATATGACTGTGCAATAGGTTTTATTTAAATCAGTATCACCACAAACATGTGGGTAATGTATTGTTTAATGATATTAAGTGCTATGGTATTAGTAGGAAACAGAAATTCTTGGCTTTATTACAAATTTATGGAAACATTTTTATGTGTGGTTTGTTGTTGACCCAAACATAATTTAAAGGTGTATAACTATTTGTTAATGATGAGTACAAATTTTATTTTTGCTCAAAAATAAAATAAAACCCAAGATACTCTCCTGAAATTATCTAAATTTGAAAAGTATAAAAAAATGAGAGGTTGGCTGGGCATGGTGGCACACATCTATAATCGCAGAAACTTGAGAAACTGAGTCAGGAGAATTGCAAGTTTTAGGCTAGCAGCAGCAAGAGAGAGAGCCTATCTCAAAATAAAAAATGCTGAGGATGTGAGTTAGTGGTAAAGTGCCCTGAGTTCAATCCCCTCTAACCATCACTCCAAATTGAAATGTTGATTAAAGAACAATATTCATCTTTTATATTTTTCTACCAGTTATATTGTAATACTTACATTTTGGTTTTTCGTGCAGGTGATGAAGATTTAGATTTAAATTCATAAACTGACAGGTATATTGCATTCTTTTCCTGCATATTTCTGGTTTCCTCATCAATGATACATCAGTCCATATAAAAAATATTTTAGGGATAAGGATATAGATTAGTTGGTAGAGTGCTTGCCTTGCATGCACAAGGCCCTGGGTTCAATCCCCAGTACCTCCCACCCGCAAAAAAAAAAAAAAAAAAAAAAAAAATGAAGAAGGAAAAATTATTTTTTAAGCTTGAAACCCATTTAATGGCTATTAAAACAATCAATGATTACAATCTTGAGTATGTTTTTGTATATACTTCTTAAAGTTATAAGTACTGGGGTGATTTTTATAATTTATTTCTTGATTATCATATTTCCACTATTTACCAAATCTGTTTAGTGTCTCTATAAGAGATTTCTCAGTTGTATTAGTTATATCTCCAAGAATTTACCCTTGTATTTTTTACCATCTTAATTGTAGGTGAGCTTTCTAATTCATTACATTCTTTTCTTACCTTTATTTACATGTGAGGGATTTATTCTATTACTGTTTTCCAATCTATATATCTTGAATGTACAGCTCATTAATATTTACCCTTTCTTTTTTCCAAATAAAACTGTGAAAGATTTTTTTTCTCTCAAATTACCCCTTCATTTTTAATAAGTTTCATTATATTTATATCTCTTATGTGTAAACATCTATTAATGTCTCATAGGTTTTAATTATCATTAAGTTACAAGCACTGTGAATTTTAATGATTAATTGTCCCATTAATTACTACAATTATGTTTATAAATTTTCAAGTGTACTCTTTTTCAAGGTTAGCCTTAGCAACTTAGTAAGATCCTGTCTCAAAAAAATATTTTAAAAATTCAGTGGTAGAGCACTCATGGATTTAAATCCCAGTACAAAAAAAAATCTAGTTCATTAACTTTGTTTTTTTTTTAACTTCAAGATTCTGAAATGATTTCTTTCCATGACTTATCAGTTCTGCAAGATAGAGGTTAAAATCTTCACTATCACTCTCCTTCTGTACACTCAGTCATTCTGGACCTTTTATGATTTTTAAACACTCCAAACATATTCAAAAGTCAAGGTCATTTATTTAGTATTTTGGAGTGTCTTTGTTTCCAGATTCTTCAAGACTAGTATCCTTACTTTCTTCAGGTTACATGACCTGTGCACTAAGAACCATTATGGCAGATTTAATCAAGTGGAAGTCTATGAGATGTCTTCAACCAGCCCCTTCCTTCTCACCAAAATAGTAGAAGAGAAGCAATATTGTATTCTAGGAATAACCTGAGATATTAATGCCACCAAAAAAGAAATATATCAGAGTTCTCCTCATCATATTTTTATTCAACTTTTCCTTGACTCCAAGAAAAAGCAGATGAATTGTGGCAGATTATGATATATCATCAAAAATTTAAACAACTGGTAAGTTGTCTAGTATGGTATCCTTACTGAAATGGATTAAAAACAGCATCTGGCATTTTATCTATTGGTCTAGGGAATGCATTTGTCTCAGTCTTCATCAGTTCCTGTTTATGTGGTAAGAAAGAAGTACACATTTGTTGTATTGTCCCATGGTTAGTTTCTGTTCTTTTTTACACTACAGTCTGCAAATATTTTGGGTATCTTGACTTTCTGCAGCACATCATGTATATGTATTGGTGGGAGAAAACTTCATGAACATTCAGAGATCTACCACAGCAGGGAATATTTAGGAGTCCAATGTCTTGTAATAGGCTTGAACACTCTTTTGGGGTAGATATATTTGGATTCTGGTAGCAGCATGCTGTGGTCCAAAAGTTTATGTTCTCCTAAAATTCAGGTTGAAATCCTTACCTATAAGTTGATGGTATACAGAGATAGGGCCATTTGTGAGGTGACTAGGTCATGAATGTAGAGCCCTCATAAATAAGATGAGTGCCCTTATAAAAGAGACATGAAAGAGATCCTTTGCCTCTTCTACAATGTGAGGTTAGAGTACAGACAGCTGTCTATGAATAAATGGGCTCTCATCCCACACCAAATCAGACAGTACCTTGATCCTGGAATCACCAAAAACTTCCAGAATTATAAGAGGTAAATTTCTATTTCTAAGTGATGTAGTGTGTGGTATTTTGTCATAATAGCCTGAATGCACTATTACAAAGCACAAATTTCATTTGGAATTATAATGAATTACTGATTTTTGGATGATGTTTTGAGTAGGACAAACAACAATGCCTACTGGACTATATTGCAATCTATCCTTTCTTTTGGCCCATATGATCAGTAGGTCACTTACACCAGACTAAATAAGAATATATGCAGAAAAGAAAGTGAATTCAGTTGTCAGTGGATGATAGAGTCTATAAATGTCTGTTAGTTCCAGTTGATTAGTACTAATTTTTAGTTGTGAAGCATACATAGTGTATGTCTGAATAATCTACTTAATGGTGACAGAGGTGTGCTAAAATCACCCAGTATTATTGAATTGTGATCTATTTGATTCTTTATATTGAGAAGGGTTTGTTTTATATATGCTGATGCATTATTGTTTGGGGCATAAATATGTATTATCTTATCTTGTTGCTGGATAATTCCTTCAATGAAGTGACCTATTTCATCTCTTCTGATTAATTTTGAGTTGAAATTACTTCAGTCTGAAATGAAAATAGATACCAGTGCTTATTTTCAGTTTCCATTTATATCATATATCTTTTCTGGTCCTTTCACCTGTAGTCTGTGGATGTCTTTGTAAGGCGAGTCTCTTGCAAACCACGTGTTGGTAGGTCTTGTTTTGTCATCCAATCTGCCAATCCATGTATTTTTTTAAGACTTAAGACATTTTTATTCAAAAAGACAGTATCCTTATAAATTATTAAGATTTTATATTGATATAGTTTGATGACAGTATCCTTATAAATTAGTAAGATTTTATATTGATATAGTCTGACTTGACTGTATCCATCATGAGCCATACCCACCATAATTGCCCCTGAGCAATCTGGATTTCTTTTTTGCATAGTTTCCCAGCAGATCAGAAATACCAAAAACCATTGAAGTCATATGTGGTGCTTTACTTTCAAACACTTGATCCAGGGATATATCTGACACCTTACTATGATTTTAAGATAAGCCAGGTTAAAAAAAATAAAAAGATAAACCAGGTATATTGCAGCCAAGATAAAGTCACTTTTGTCCTCAGCCTTAAACACTGTCCTCTTTCTGACCTAAATTATGGGGATTCAACTGGTCTTTGCGCTACTAGGACTATGCTTCCATCAGTAAGTCCCCTAAGAAATTGGATTTAGTCTGTCTGAATTTCTTTCTTCTGTCTATAGCACATTAGGGTTAGTCATTTTATACTAGGACTGTATTGTCCCAGAACACATTTCAAAAAGAATACTGTAAACAATAGTGCAAATAAAATCTTTTTTCTTTATTCTTTTCTTGGTACTGAGGATTGAATCAGGTGCATTTTGCCACAGTCCAGCTGAAGCAAAATAATCAGGAGGTGACGAACAACTTGTGTATCTTGATACAGCAGGAGTGGGAGCCATTTATTGTAGGACAGGAGGGGTATATATACATATACATTCCACACAGCTTATCTAATTAACATAAACTAGATACAGCAGTCAACTTAATGGCTTGCTGGCGTTTCTTCACAAACCACTCCCTCTGGAAAAATGCCAGGTGCCATGCAGACTTGTTTACAGGCTCTAACATTTGCCAGGCACCATCCTGACTTGTTTACAGACTCTAACACATTTTATCACTGAGCTACATCCATAGCCCTTTTTATTTTCTCTTTTGAGGCTGGTTCTTACTAAGTCCAATTTTTGTCTTTTGATTGAAGAGTTTAGGCCATTTATATTAAATATTACTAAAGATGATTTTATTTCTTGCCATGTTGATTTGTTTCTAATATTTAATTCAGATTTGACTCTCTTTTAATTGACTATTCTAGTATATTAATCTTTATTCGGCTTTCATTTTTATTTTTCATTTCTTCTACATGAAAAAGTTAATTGAGTATATTTTTTTGTGTAAGCTCAGAGGTTATAAATTCTTCAGTTTCTGCACATTGGAAGATTTTTATTTCAGACCACAAAAGTCAAGGGTCAAATATTTTCTCTCATAGGTGGATGTCAGAACAAAGTAAGGGGAAAATATAAAGAAATGGGGTATATAAAAATAGAAGTGAGATCAGTGGAGTAGGGTAAATGTATTGAGGGGGAGAATGGAGGGACAGGAAGAGAGAATGGTGGAAAAAATCTGACCAACCTTCCTCTATACATATGTGAATATACCATAGTGAATTTCACCTTTATGTTTAGCCATAGTGCACTAAATTTAAACAATTATAAATTGAAGAAAGATTGGTATGGTAGAGAAAAAAGGATCAGAAGTGGGAGGAGAAAAGAGGATAATGGGAATTCCTGGTGACTAAAATGGAGCAAATTATATTCTATGCTCGTATAATTATGTTGAAATGAACCCCCATGTTATGTGTATCTATAATTAAGTAATAAAAAGAATATATGCTGAGGTTCTGTAAAGCCCTAACAGAAGGTATGTTTTTTTAGTACAGATCTTTAGTAGATAGAACAAGATATGCTTTCTAAAGTACAGCATAACTTTTCAATTGAAGACAAGCTCTTGATATGTTGCAGGCTCTATAGAAACTAAACAACTGATGCTGGAAAATGAGTAGCCTATTTCGTGTGGTCTGCTGTAAGATCCATCAGGTGAGTACAACCACCATGCATTGTTGAATGCAATTAGTACATTGAAGTTAGTCTGACTCAACAATAAGGGCTCCCTCCTAGTGATGCCAATCTAACTTCTGACGATGTTGAATGAAAAACCTGCCAGCTGTGGAGCATGATGCTCAGCTAATGATGAAGCACCTTGGTAAGAACAGGTGGCCTTTGGTGATAATTCAATTATATCCAATTTTTTATATCTTGCAATTCTTCTTTACCAGACTGACAACAGTTCCGAATTTCCCTTCTCTGGTTATGCTACCATCATCATCTTTGAGGTTTAAATAATACATGAATTAATAATATGAAATCACACAAATATAGCTGAAGACTAGGAAATTTATTTTGTAGCCAAGAGTAGAGAGACAATGCCCCCATGACTAGAGTACATTGGTTCCTCTGTATGCCTGGAATTGGCCAGCCAAATTGAATAAAAACATAGGCTATTAAAGATTCAGCAAAGGTCCCAGATTGACAATAAGCTCTGTACTCCAGGATATAATATCTGCATTAAAGCAGAAGCCAAAACATGGGATAGTCATCCCAATAAGTCTGGAAAACAAGGTATCAAAATAGGATTTTCCTATGTCACCATTACTCATATTGATTGAATAATATTCCTCTTCCCTATAATCTGATTTATACATTCTCTTTTCTGGGGAGAGTGCTTCAACCAGAGGATATGGTAAGGTTGTATGACCTTAAAAATATACCTGCTGTCTTGTGGCTCAAGCGGTAGCGTGCTCACCTGGCATGCGTGCGGCCCGGTTCGATCCTCAGCACCACATACAAACAAAGATGTTGTGCCTGCCAAAAAACTAAAAAATAAATATTAAAAAAATTCTCTCTCTCTCTCTCTCTTTCTCTCTCTCTCTCTCTCTCTCTCTCTCTCTCTCTCTCTCTCTCTCTCCACTTTCTCTTAAAAAAAAAGAGTTTCTTTTGCTTGTAGTACACAAAGTAGAAAAGAAGTTACCAATGACAGAAATGGATGACCTGGGTTACACCAAGGAGATAGTGCTGTTGCTACTCAAATAGGGATGAAAGAAGTGAGTCTAAATTCTAAAAGATTCATTGTGACATCTCTTTTGTTTTCTGAATATAGTGGCAACACTCCAAACTATAGGCACAGAGAATTCCTCAATAAGGCCCCTAAAACTTGGAAAATAAACAGGATGGTGTTAAATTAAAAAGTTTCTGCTGCTACAGAAAAAAAAATGATTTTACATATCATTTATTTATTTATTTATTTATTTACTTACTTACTTACTTACTTATTTTTGGTACCAGGGATTGAACTGAGGGGTGCTTGGCCACTGAGCCACATTGCCAGCCTACACATTAATTCTTACCCATCAGTATTTCTAAACTAATTGTTACTTTTTCTTTGAGATACTTTTGAGTTTTCTGTATACATTACCTCTAGTCTAAGCATATTGTCAGTTTTATATTTTCCTTCTAATCCCTGTACGCGAATTTTTGTTGTTGTTGTTGTTGTAGTTTTTGCACCACACTGGACATCCTATAAACTATTGAAGAAAGAAGTGGTAGAGCAAGCATGCTTTTTTTTGTTTCCAATTTGTCAGGAGTAGGATTTTAGTATTTCATGATTAAAAATATTTGGCCTTAATCTTTTCTGTGTGAATAAGCAGTTAAGGAAGTTCTCATCTATTCCTGGCTTCTTGTCTTTCTTCTTTTTTAATCATGAATGGTTTTAATTTTATCAGTTTAATTTCCATATATACTGAGGTGATCTTTTCTCCTTTTGCCTTGCTAATGTGATAACACTGATTTATTTTCAAAAATCAAATCACAAATGTACAAAAAGGCAAACACCATTTATTTATGCTCTTACTGTTAATTTTGGCTCAATTGTCTTATGTGTTTTTTTAAAGAGAGGGGGAGAGAGAGAGAGAGAGAGAGAGAGAGAGAGAGAGAGAATTTTTTTAATATTTATTTTTTAGTTTTCGGTGGACACAACATCTTTATTTTATTTTTATATGGTGCTGAGGATTGAACCCAGCTCCCCACGAACACCAGGCGAGCATGCTACCACTTGAGCCACATCCCCAGCCCCTGTCTTATGTTTTAAAAATATTTTTCTTTGTTTTCTTACATTGAAGTTTAGCATACAAACAAAATGTCATTACTTCCAATTAATAACATCCTGATATTAAGCACTATTCTTACTTCTACCATTATAGATTTGATTTGCTTATGCCTTATATATGTAGAAACATCTGTGTAATGTGTATTCCCATGTATCTACCTTGATTAATTCAATATCATATCTCTTTTTGCTTGCATGAAAGTCAATCTATATTTTATACATTCATGTGTAGTATGCCATTTATAAAGATATGGACAAAAGTTATGAGAATATGGATAGCAGCTTTCAGTGCCTAAATCATTCATTTCTATTGAGTTTGTTTATTTATTTATTCACTTATTTATTATTTTTTGGTACTGGGAATTGAACCCAGGGCACATAACCACTGAGTCACAGCTCCAGCTTTTTTTATTTTGAGACAGGATTATTCTAAGTTGCTTAGGAACTCACTAAATCGCCAAGGCTGACTTTGAACTTTTCATCTTCCTGCCTCAGCTTCCCAAGCTGTTTGGATTACAGGTGTGCACCACCACACCCAGCCCTATTAAGTTTAATCATAGGGGGCTGGGTATGTGGCTCAAGCGGTAGCACGCTTGCCTGGCATGCCTGCGGCCCGGGTTTGATCCTCAGCATCACATATAAACAAAGATGTTGTGTCCGCCGATAACTAAAAAATAAATATTAAAATTCTCTCTCTCTCTCTCTCGCTCTCCCTCTCTCCCTCTCTCTTTAAAAAAAGTTTAATCACAGGAGTAGAAGGACTACATTAGAACATTGTATATTCAGATTACTAAATAATGGTAAAAGTTTGTGAAGATAGTTTTATCAGTTGAAAGTCACACCAGAAGTGTACAAGAATCCTAGTTGTTTCCCATCGACACTAACACTTTGTGTGGTGTTTTATTCTTTTTAAGTTTTGCTATTCACATGGAGAGTAATAGTGCATTGCAGTTTTAATTTTCACTTTCCTGTAACTAAATATTTGAAAACATATTCAGAGCATTTGCATATTTTGTTTTCTGAAGTGTCTGTTTGTTATTTTTCTCATTTTAAAAAAAAGGTTTTATAACATTTTATTTTCATTTGTAGTTTCCTATGTATTTCCATAGAAGTAAGATATGTGTATTGCAAATAGTTTCCTAGTCTTTAAATCATTTTTCTCACTAGCAATGTCTTGATGTACCACAATTTTCAATTTCAAAAAAGCTTAATAACATTAATATCTATGATTTTGTATTTAAGAAGTCTGTTTAAGAAATCTTTGACTACTACAAAGACATGAGATTTTTTTTTTATCTTTCAGAAGCTTTCTTTTCTTTTCTTCCTTGTTTTACTGTTTGTTTTTAGATTTTGAGTTCTTCTGGAGTTTAATTTTGGGCACAGTGTAAGGTGGATATTCAGTTGAAGCAGCACCATTTGTGAAACAACCAGATCTCCCTGTGTATAGATGTGCTGTTTTTAGTGCCTTAATTACTACAGCTTTTTATCATTTTTTTTGTTGTTTTGACTCCATTTTTCCATACATATTTTAAAACATTTCTTGTATATTGATTGTGATTACATTAAATCCATGGATGGATTTGGATAGAAATGATATCTGTGATATTAAGTTTTTAAATCCAAGTATATCATAGTCCTCCTGAATTTTATCTTAAACATATTTTATATTGGCTTCAGCACAGTGTTATATTTTAGTTATCCCTTCAGTTACATCCACAGTATTACTAAAAATCATTGAACTATGGAGAAGGTGACAGAGGTTGCTGTGTCTACCAATTAAAAAGTTTCCTCCTGGTTGATGTGGAGATTCAATGCCTCTCCATAGTTATGTTTATTCAAATAATTATGAAATCATTTATATTCATTTTCAGGAATCTCTTATTTCCCTTTCTTGTTGCAAATACAGCAAGATATATTTTTTACATTTACAAGAAAGCATGATTAGAGTTTTTATGTTACTTGCACACTGTATATACAGGGGAAATTAGAAGCAGCATCAGGCTTTCTGGAAAAATCCTCTCAGCTCCTTGTGCATGTTCAGTTTCCTTCCTTTGTCTCTACTCTGCTCCTATTAGCTTTAATCCCAACTCTTACAGTTGTCTGTGAGAACACATTTGTTCATTCAATGTTCTACATCTTTAGTGCTTTGTTAGAACATATTGTTCACTTGATATTGTTCAGCCTTAAAGTTTGGTCTGAGTTTCTGCTTTCAGATATAATACCTGATTGGTAAAGGCCAAAACAATGATCTACCTGGATTTCTAATTAGGCTCAATATTCTTCCCATGCTTACATCCTGACTATGGTAATCAGTGGCAAAATCCTAAATCTATAAATTTAGTGATTCTAAGAAAATAAAATTTAAACCTAGCTGGTTTAAATAATTCCACCCATATTGGCACCTCATTTCCTAATTTTGGAAATCTGGTAATGTCCTGTTACTAATTTCCCCTCTGTAATTTTACCAGTATCAATTTCAAGTTCACATTTGTAACTGTTGTATCTATATGTTACATCTATCCACAATTATAGAGTACTCTGTCTTCTATAAACTGTTCTTTTTCACTTGTAAGTATATCATTGAAATCATTCTT
This sequence comes from Callospermophilus lateralis, assembly GCF_048772815.1. Classification (NCBI taxonomy): domain Eukaryota; kingdom Metazoa; phylum Chordata; class Mammalia; order Rodentia; family Sciuridae; genus Callospermophilus; species Callospermophilus lateralis. The sequence goes on along the minus strand of NW_027514857.1, from coordinate 75,298 downwards.
AGGATATACACCTAGTTACCAACAAATTTTTTCCTCATTATTTTCTTCTAAGATGTTTTTAATAATATTTATGAATTGATATGGTTTAGTGAAAGACCAATGAGAGAAACTACTTATCACAGAGATTCAATTGTTTAGAGTCATCTAATAAAGTTAAAGGTCACTTATAGTTGTTCAACTGATCCAACAAAAAGGTTATGTGGCAACCTGGACTCACAGTTGAGTTACTTCTTACCTGTGCTGGTTTCCTGGAACAGAGCTAAAACATCAGATGAAAATAATTTGGGCTTCCCAGGAGCTTCTTCTAGGTACCAGGGCAAGTTCTCAAGGGAATCCTGACACTGCTCTAGATTCCATGATGAGGGGCAAGGGGCAGATTGTCTCCTTTACTAGGACAATTATTTGCTTTCCCAACTGTATTAACCACAGAAAATTTTAATTATAGTTTTGTTCCTATCAGTTATCATCTTTTCTATTGTTTTTAGTACAGTCCAGCTACCCCTCAACACATTGCTTGAGTTCTTCACAAAAATTTTTTGAAAAAGTACCTCAGTCTCATATCAACTTATTCTTTGAAATATCTGTGGTATTTTAAATCTTCAAAGCTTAAAAATTCATTATAGTGAAAGACAGAAAGTACGTAAGTACTTCTTACAGAAAGAAATCCAGGAATCAGAAGTGAGTTAAATGGAAAGGACAAGTAATTTTATATTGTGTATATTTTTTAAATATGTATATTTAACAAAAATATGTACATTTATACATCTGGTTTCTCAGGTGCTTGTTGAGAATCCCAGCTCCATTGTGGCCAATGGAGGCTGCAGATACTTTATAATCAGCAAGTGTCAGGGCTTTCATGTTTCATTTAATCCAGAACCTCCCTTGATAACCTGAATCTGAACAATCTTTCAATTATGATTTTTTAAAGGAAAACAAAATTTTGAAACCAGTATGTGCTTGTGAAGAAGCTAATTTCTCATTAGACTAGAATGGGGTGATAACAGAGAAATACAAACAAATTTATTTTGAAACCTGATGTAAAAAACCATAGAAAGGGCTGGGGATGTGGCTCAAGTGGTAACGCGCTCACCTGGCATGGGCCGCGGCTCTGGGTTCGATCCTCAGCACCACATACAAATAAAGATGTTGTGTCTGCCCAAAACTAAATATAAATATTAAAAAATTCTCTCTCTCTTAAAAAATCATAGAAAGAGACAGTTTTACAGATTGACATATATCTGAACTTAGGACACTAAAATTTCAATGTTAGTTTAAAAATATAATATCTATGTGTCTTTTGGCTATTAGATTCTAAATTAAAATCAAAATGAATCTCTTTAAATTTGAGTAGACATTGCTTTATGTAATTAAAAGTTTGTAAAATCAATTATTTTCTTTACATCATTAAGGTTTATGAGATAAAGCATTCAAGGAAATTTAGAGACTGACTTTACCAAAGATGTGCATGGTGAAGATGAAGATTCATTTGTACAAATAAAAAGAATTTTAATTATGAAAGATTAGATTTAAAAGAGAGAACACCAGAAAGAGGAATATATAAACACTCATATGTAGATATATATTTTTCTTCTTAGGGCATCATCATTATGTGTAATGGTGGAATTTTTTATTATATGTTTGTACATGCACACAATATAACAATAAAATTTGATCAATGTTGGTCCTCAGTACCTTCGCTTTCTCTCCCTCCCTTTTTCCCCAGGTCCATTTCCTCTATTCTACTGATCTCCCTTGTATTTCAAGGCCATAAATATAAAATTTAATAGATATCAAAGCATAGATACACACATAATATATGTATATCCAAATATTAAATTATATGCCAGTTTTTGCAAATAGGAATTTGAATCTTGGTTTTTGTATATAGATAAGTCTTATATAGATATCAGACTGTTAGGATCATTAAAGTATAATCTTTCATGTAAAATGAGCATGATGATTTCTTTTTTTTTTTAATGATTATTATTTTTTTTGTGGTGTTGGGGATCAAACCCAGTGCCTTGTGTGTGCCAGGCAGACACTCTACCTTTGAGCCACATCCCCAGCCCTAGTATAATTTCTCTCATAGAATAGTTTAAATGATTAAATTAAATGATACCCACATGCATTAAAGGTTTGGCATTGTACCAGATATGTGGTAAATGCACAAGATTTTTTGCTACTGGTAGCTTGCTTCCCTGCATTTTTTTCTATTATTTAAGAATCCTTTATTAAGAATGAGAAGAGGGCAAGGCACAGTGACACATGCCTATAATTCCCCCAAATGGGAGTCTGAGAGTGTCACAGTTGAAGCCAGCCTTGGCAACTTAGAGAGACCCTGTTTCAAAATAAAATATAAAAAGGGCTGTGAATGTATTAAAGCAACCCTGAGTTTAATTCTGAGTACCAAAAGACAAAAACAACAACAAAAAGATTAAAAAGAGACTGAGGATATAGGTCAGAGGCAGAGCTCCTGATTAGCATGTGCAATGCCTTGGGTTTGGGGCAGTACCACAAAATAAATAAATGATAAGCAGCCACAAATAAATAAAAGTACTTCATCACTCAAGGATAAAGACTATAGAAATTTTCAAACACATTCTAATATTTTATTAATATTAGTGCATGGGAACATATCTGTGAAGGTAGGGATGGGAGTGTCTATATAATGTAATTATTCTCTTTTAATGATTATAAGGAGAATGGATTGGTTAGATTTACACAAGTATGCACACTTTTCATTCCACACCCCCCCTTTTATTTAGGCAAGTACAACTTTGGTCTAAGCTAATGTGCAGTGGATAGAAAATGCTCTACCCATCATATATCCATGAAGACCTGAATATTATCATGGCAATGAGAAAAGCAGGCTGGATTTCTTACAAGGTGAATGCTTCAAAGCAAACCATGGGCCCACACAGCCTAGTTTAATCAGCATTAATGGCTCTGACAGCCATTGGCTCCTTTATTTTCTCTGTTTACAACAATTTGCTAATTATAATTTAAAATGCCTGGTGTTTGCGAATGATTCCAGAGTCACCTTCTTCAATGCAAGAAGACAAGGATATGAAAAAGTCTAAAAACAGTATCCATCCTAGCAGTTTTAGAATTGAAGAAGTAAAGAAAAACCAGTGAAAAGATATAAGATGGTCTTCAATCTGGTGAGGGACGTAGCAGCACATTAACTGCAAAGTCTTTAACCTGTTCCAGAAACATAAAAGGTATTTATAGATGAAAATAAAAGTTAGCTTGGAATTTACTTTAACATCAACATCCTCAATCACTAGAAGAAATAATTAGGGTGTAAGTATTTATGTTACTTAAAATTCTATAATAGGGATTTCTGTTCTGTAATTCACACACAATAAATGGACTCCAAAAGGTCTACACAGTACAAAATTTTAAGCAATATTGTGAGTTCAGGCTCATTTGTGAATTCTTTTTTCCTGGGTATATGATCACTAGTTCTCAAAAAATTATAACATGCTGGTTACTCATAAATGACATTATAATCTTCGTTGTTATTCTGTCTTTACAGGGCTATTGAATTTTACAATTTTACTGAAAAGCAATTTTAAAATGCATTTCAAGAGCAAATATGAATAAAAACTCTAGTCCTAAGAATACATTCTAAAATAATCCAACAGAAGAATAAGAAAACGATGAATCATTTAGGAAATTTTAGCAGCCACAACTTAAAAATAACGTTTAAATAAGCATATTTTTTCTCACAGAAAAGACTACAGTCATTCGTTAATTCAATGGTTCATTAACCTGCCTCTGTCCCACATTTCTGTTATTTCTTCTCCATGTATACACTTAACACAGAAGACTGGGCTCGTGGAATCAAGATGGTATTAACATGACTGCAGGCCCTTCCAGGAATCACATGCAGGTAGCAAAGCAGGAAAGCAACAATTTTTGTTGTGTATCTTCATTCTAAAACTAAAATCTTTTCTAGAATCCCCTCACATGGCCCTTCCCTCTCATTGTTCAAAATTTGTTTATATCCCCTGCCTCAAATATTTATTGCAAAGGAAATGATCAGTTGCATTCCCTGCAGCTGGAGATAGACCCAGCCTACTGTGAAGGAAAAGATTACTCACAGGAGGGTGCGGAAATTAGAGATCTGTTGGAGAGTAAGAAGATGAGCACTAGATTTTTCTTGGGTAAGAGCCACTTTACAGCATGATGCACTGCCTAGGTGATGTCATTGTAGGAATCTTTATTGTTTATGGTAATATTAACCTGTCTCATTAACCTGTCTCTATATATTTCACATACATGAAAAAGAATGAACAGGATTGTGAACACATGAGTACTGAACCACTCAGCTTTAAGTATTAACCTTGGCTCAGATCTCATTAATACATTTGTGATTGCTGGGCGTGGTGGCACATGCCTGTAATCCCAGCTGCTAGGGAGGCTGAGGCAGAAGGATCACAAGTCCCAAGCTAGAGTAAGCAATTTAACAAGGCCCTGAGCAACTTAATGAAACCCTGTTTCAAAATAAAAAAATAAAACAGGCTGAGGATATGCCTCAGTGGTTAAGCACCCTTGGGTTTAATCCTTGGTACAAAAACAAGAAACAAATAACAAAAACCTCTGTATTCAGCTATCCAGAATTCATATGATTCCTACTTTTTACCCAGGTATGACTATTAACTGAATTCCTTATTCATCTTTCTCATGCTTAATTATATATTCATGTGTTATAAAGACTCTTTCAAAATTCATTTGTGATTTTCCAATCAGCGTAAGGAAAACATAATAAATACTCAGGATGCAAGAATAACATTGTATTCCTAGGAATTGCCAACTACAAATAATTTTAATTCTTTATGGTCTTGATTTTGGGTTTCACCCAGTTCATTTAATCAAATGAATCAATAAAAATTTGGATCACATACCACAAGAAAATTTTTTTTTCATTAATTAATTATTTTTATTGGTGCATAATAATTATACATGATATGGGTTTTACTGTAATACATTTGTATATATTGTATAATTTGGTCAATTGGAAAGGTCAAGTAAATAAGCCAGGGATAAGCAATCCCCTATTTCTGATGTGGAAAAAAAACTGAAGAAACACATAAGTAAATATCATGGCCCCTGAGCTAACAATAACAGAGGAACAAGAAAAAAAAGAAAAAAAATCTCTAATTCCAATATGTAATAAGAGTGCTATAGGAATGGTGCTTTGGAATTCAACTTAATTCTTCTAGTTTATTATTTATTTATTAATTAGTGCTGGGGATTGAATCCAGGGCTATATGCAAGGTATGTGCTCTGCCATGGAACTACACCCATAACCACATCTTAGTTTTAAAAATGCAACTGAAAATGAAGACCCAGTAGCACATAGTCTAGAAGAAAACCTTTACATCCCATATTTTGCCAGCCAGCTATATTCATTTTTCTGGGGAATTCTGACTGTGAATATGTCCTGCTCATACTTACAGGGGGATTCTAATTGCCATATTGTCTGTACCATCCCCCAAATGTTGGCCTTTTTTCCTTCTTTAAGACATTGGAGTTGAGTTCTCAATTCATCAGATTAATATGTATATATTAGAAAAGTCTGAGTTGAGCAAAACTACCCTGCCCATAATGAATTTGCTCATGCCTCAAGTAAAGAATATTTTATTCATCTATTATATGCAAGGTATGTAGTTAGCAAGAAATCCAATATGAATAAAAACCAGTTCACATATTAAGGAAGTCCCTCTCTATGGGCATCAACAATTATAAAGTGATGTGGTAAATTCTACCTGAAGCAAAAATTATAGGAAGTTCATAGATAAGTCAGAGATTGGGGTTCACTCTGGGAATCTGAGAATATTTTATGGGAGAATATTTGAAATTGTTGTTGAAGAATAGCACGAGTTCACCGGGTCAAAAAGAGGGAAAGAAAATGTCAGAAAAATAAAATATTCTGTATTCAAATAGAAAAACCAACTCCATTTGGCTCCTGACCTCTTGAATGTCACTTTATGATGCTTTTATTATTATATGTGGTTCTTAATAGATAGCAAATTTCCTCCCATTCTGTGTAAAATTAATTCAATTTAGGACTTCTGAGGTTCTCCATTGGAAATTTTTTTCATATATTTCTTCATTTCATCTGTGGCCTCCCTTTGCCTTACCACTTCTCTCAATGACAGTCTCTTCTCAAACCCAATACTCCTGTTCTTCTCCCACTATAGAATTGATTATCCATTGGGACCTTAGCCTCTTGAGTCACTGGGATTATAGGCAGGCACCACAATACCCAATTAGGTTTCCTTTAATTCATCAGTGATTGTATATCTTTTCTCTCTTTCATTTTATGTTTAGTGGATAAATGTCTTGCTTTGAAATCCAGATTTTAATTCTTGTCCAACATAAAATAGTTGCATATTTGGTAGAAGTAATTTTTTCTTTTGAACTTCAGATTGGTCATTTAAAACAATGAAGGTAATATAGTTTTACAAGATTTGAGGGAATAATTAAGTGAAAAAGATGTGAGCCAAAGGAGACACTCAAAATTTGAATCTATGTATTCTTTTTCAGGGTCAAGATTATACCTGGTTATGGATTTGCAAATATTCATTGCAAACTACTTTCTCCACTCTACAAGGCAATTTCTTGGGGGTTGTAAGAGATTGACAAATAAGATCAAGAAAAAGAATAATTTTCATTCTTTATCAAACATTAACAGAACATATACTGTAAGTGAGGCCCCATGCTAGGCTCTTTGTGAATCTTAAGAATTAACAGCATTGAGTTAATTGAAAAGTGGATGATATAGACAAACAGCAATCAACTTTAACAGGAAGGGCTTCATAATCTCCTGTCACTGGGTTCATAAAAAAATTTGTTAGAGCACATTGGAAAATATGTGTCATTTTAGTTACAGTAAATTATTTCTAAAAGAAGAAATAAAAATCAAAGAATCAAAACCAGAATACAAACAAACAGAATTAGAAATCAGTGTCCAATTTGTTATATGCCTATGTTTGTTAGATTAGCTATGGTTGTTAACAAGGAGCAACTGACACTAGCATTCCTCAAAAAATGACTTGCACTCAGGTTTGGGGAACATGATTATCCAAATAGGAAATTTGTGGGTGCTAAATTTGGAAGTGAATAGAAAAATTGTAGGCTACAAAATCCCATTTGGCTCCTAAACTAGACACAACTACAGGGCTGTGTGGGGCTTTTTTTCTCCTGTTTTACCCCCCTTTTCTATTTTATTCCCATGGCAGTTTTATAAGAAGGAGCAAGAATTCCTTTCAAGCAAGAATGTTTATTGCCTGCATGATGCAGGCTTCCATTTAGTTAGAAAAAACATGTTTTTCAATTAACTTTCCCCTGATAAACAATGATTTAATTTAAAGGATGACTGTTTTTCAAGTTGAAATAAAAGACATTTTTGTTGTTGTAAGAGAAAACTTTATTTTTTTAAAAGAAGAAGCAATTAGTTGCCAAAGTTTCTAGAAGCTGAGTAATTTTTCAGCTCTTGTTCTGATTCCAAAATATTTTTAGTAGCATACCTAGAATGCAAATGTCTGTATAATCTCACTTGAAGTGTCTAAGAAGATGGCGTCCATCCAACCTAATCCATTTGATTTTTCTCTCATTTGCCTTTTGGTGAACAAATTATCTCTGCTGAAAGCAATTTACTTTAAAATTGACACTAGATCTCAGCTTAATGAAGAGTGAATAACTCCTTGTTTCCTCTCAAATCATCACATTTAATTTCCTCCCCTCTTTCACTCTTCCTCATTTGCTATCTAGATGCATGAGGTTCATGAGATTTCTTTTCCTTCTTTGATTACCAAGATAATTAATTAAAATATGTATCTCTTGAATTCAATTCATTTATTATAATATAGAGAAGTCCAGGTGGTTTTATATATTATGCACATTAAATATCCAAAATAAAAAGAAAAAAACCCTAAGGATAAAGTATTCATCTGGAGAAAAATCACTGCATAAGAAATTAGAGAAAATGTTTCTTCCATAAAGGCAAATGGAAAGTACACTCATTTAACAAGAAATGATAACAATGATAGGAATTGGCTGAAGATCCTGTTTCACCTACTCCAAAACAAAAAAAACCTTTCTCTCCCAGGTGCTCCTCTCTTCCACCACCACCAGAAGGTGTGGGGAAGAAAAAGTCATGTTTAAGAACTTACTCTCTTAAAAGTGACATTTAAAAATCTTTAGCTTGGTGTTTGCACAACTGAAGTAGTAACACTAGGGAGGATTTGATCTAGAAAGGCTTATCTTTTTAATTCTAGCATGGGTATGCACTTTGAGAATGGGTATGCAATGAGGAAACTACACAATTATAACTAAATAATAACTTTACTGTAAGATACATGGTCTTACCTATTTGGGAGGCTATTAGGAAAATATTTTCCACAAAACATATTTAGGTGCTATCCTGAAATATGTCTGAGAAATGGATGTGTTCAGGTGTAAGTGTACATATGTTTAAGACATTGAATAAAATACAAGTTGGACATAAAGAAAAACAAAACTATGTGCCTATGTGCAGTTTATACTTTCCAGAAGAACTAACTTGGTCTGTTTGTGGCTGCTCTAAAATTTACTCCAAGTCTTAGTGTTGCCAGCTGGCTGGGCTGGCAACTAAAAGACCACACAAACACAGAAATACTTTTTCCAGGGGTCAGGGACAGCTCTGAGACTTCAGGTGTCAGCTCCAAGCTGGAGGACAAGGAGACCAAGGGAGACAAGAGGCAAGAGAGTACGCGCACCCGAATGCCAGTATTTATTAGGGGAAGACATTTTATAGAATACTCCACCCAAATAAGGCAAGGTATTGTGTTATAATAAATAGGGTGGTGTGTAGCCCAGTCCCATTGGGTGACACCCAATCCCAGAGCTTCACTTTATTGTCCAGGAAAGGTAAAGCCCACTTGCTTCTCACTTCATGGAATGCCAGTTCCACACCTCCATTACTCAAGGCTAAGGGGGCGTGCTCAGCTCCTGTTCAGGGGGGCCCACCAACTTATGGTATCTAAGAAACCCCATAACCCTTGACAATACTTGAGTCTAGGAATGCCAAAGGCCACCATGAACTATCTGGTAACACGGTAGAGTGTGTTCTTAGAGTAAGGAGAACATACTCAGGAAGGAAATCAAATCAATGGGTACATAGTAGCCTTTCTTTTAAAAAATAGACATTTACAGGGTAGAGATTTGATATTATTTGTGGGATTATTTTTAAAAGGTAAGTGTGAGGACAGGAGAATCAAAATAGGAACTGGAGATATCTGTGAAATTTCCCCACTGAAAGATGTAACGCTTTTGATGACTTTTGTTTATATAATAGTTAATTCAAATATAGTATAGTGATAATAATTCATTTCCTTTCTTATGGTATTTAGGTATCTCAACATTCAGCAAAGATAGATATACCTGTATATCATCCTGTGATGTTTTCATGGAGAAAGGTGACTGTGAGGAGGGGTCAGTAGTCAACAGCAATGATTAATCTTGAATTTTAGGTAGTTAATAGAAGTGAAGTGATTGGTTGACTCTACATGCTGAGAAGCAATTGTCAGATGAATGACTCAAGATGAATATGAGAACCATAAAATTCTAACTGTATCTTGACCAAAATATAAGAGAAGAATATAATTCTTAGAGTGGAGAAAATACTTAAACTTGTTAAAATTGATAAACTAGTGTTTAGTGTGTACTGTGTGCTCTTCAAATATTATTTTATTTTATAATCACAAAAAAATAACACATTAAAAATAAAGAGAATACACTTTAAAGAGATGAAATTATGTTCCCAAGTTTACACTGTTTAATGGTGATAGACTCACCATCAATCTCAATTTTTTTTTCAATTTTGTCTTTCCTGAATATATAGCTTGACTATTAACATGTCATGGTTGTGTTTGCTTTATTAAAAATTGACATATTAAGTATTCTTAAAATTCCAGATAACCTTTAATATACCACTTGGATTTTATTGATTTCAACATTTATTATATTTAATTATCTTTTGAGTTCTGGTTTTTAAAGAAAGATACCATTGCAGATGACTCTAACTTCTGTTGGTAAACTGCAGGAGTTCTGTGTTTGGGATTGGGTCTCTGATACTCTTTGTGATCATGGCATGCTTGGTATCTAGGAAGTTTCTGTGCAAAGGTACAAAATGCCTGGATGCTGGGAAGTATCTGTGCAAAGGTGCAGAAAGCCTGGCTTCTGGGAAACTCCCCTGTCAAAGACATGGGCTGCCTGGCCACTGTAGCAATGCTCTCCCTGAGGGTTTTGACGTTGATCTTAGGCACATAGCTCCTGGGAATAGAATAATTTGTTTGATAGATAACTACAATTTTTCATCAAGCTCTGGTGCTCCAGAAGCTGCCCACCTAATAGTAACTTTAGATAATGGACTTTCTTGAGAACTGCACAAAGCTCCTAACATTGCATATTGTAACTGTGAAATGTAACTGCAGCATAAGCAACTTTACTGATACTCTAAACAATAATGTAGGTATGGTACTAATCACCTAATGTAACCTATTGGTATAAATAAACATGGCTGCTTGGACAAAGAGCCACTCTGCCACGTTCCCTGCCTCTGCACCTTGTCTGTCTCCTCTTTATTATAATTCTTTACAGTAAACATTACTGACTATTCCTTTACTCCTGCCTTTCTTTCCAGAGGAAACCACTGAACTGCAGTTGGATTCTATCATACCCATGGATGTTTTTATTTTTTAATATTATACTCATGAATTAAATTATGTTTAATATATTTTCATTACACATATATTATAGACACACATGCATTTATGTCTGTACATTTAACTACTTAGCTGTATATATCTGGTTAATTCTGAATTTAGACATTAAAAAACCCTCACCATCTTTTAAAATGTTTTTATTGGTGCATTATAGTTATAAATATTATTGGGTTCATTGTTACATACTCATACATAAATACAAGATAATCTGGTCAATTTCATTCTTCAGTACCTCTTTTTCTTTCTTTCCCTTTCTTCTTCCCCCTAGTCCCTTTCCTCTACTCTACAGGTGTCTCTTTTATTTCTTAGGATCTTTCCACCGTTTTTAAATCCTCTTTCTCTTTCTAGCTTCCACAAATGAGATCAAACATATGATGATCCTTGAATTTCTGAGTGTGGTGTATTTCACTTAACACAATGTTCTGAAGTTCCGTCAATTTTCCTGCATATGACATGACAATCTTTATTAGATATGGCTTAATAAAACTTCATTGTTTATATATATATCACGTTTTCTTTTTTTCATTCATCTCTTGATGGGCACCTGGGCTAGAAAAAACCCTAAACATCTTTTTTTTTCCAAATTCTATTTATATGGATAAATGTAAACTGATTTTTGATTCTCACGCCTGTATAGCAACAACATACATGAATGCATTACTATTTATTTCCGTATTTCTCTGTTGGATATTTAAAAGATTATTTTATTTTTTTCTGCTACATATAATGCCAAGATAAACACCTTTGAACTTACTACTTTGTGTGTTTGTGCTGAGAATTTTACATGTGTCTAGAAGAGAGGCTGCTAGGCTATAAGGTGAGTCAGTGAAAAGCTTCAATAAGGTTTGTCCAACATTTCTACCCTCCACAGTAGTAAGAACTCCTAATTCTCTATATCCTTTTCATAGATTGCTATTTTCAGAGATTTAAACTTTCTTTACCTGGAAAACATTAAGTGGCACTTCCTTGTGTCACTGATTTTCATTTGTCTGATTTCTACTATGCTGGTGCAAGGTTTGTTATGTTTACTGAGCTTGGAAGCACCCTTATCAGAGGTAGTTTGAAACACTTCTGCAATTTTTTTCACACTTTTTAAAAGATAGAACCTAATTTCCCTCCCCTTCCCTGTGAGCTAGACTTTGTGCCTCACTTTTAAATAATAGAGCAAAAGAGAACTTTACTGTGCTTCAGAGAATAGACCATAAAATTCATTGAGCCTTCCTGCTTCTATGCTCTCTTGAATCCCTTGCTAATGGCAGGGAGCGGGAAGCAGTGCCAGCTGCAGTATAGTGAGTGTACTAAAGTAGCCTATGAGAAGGCTATGGGGTTAAAAAAGAGGACTCTTGACAAATAGACAACAAGCAACAGAGGCCTCCTGCCAGCATCTAGTAAGGTGCTAATGACTGATGCTTCCAGTGATTGGTGTCTTGCCTGAAACCTCATGACACACAATGAGCCAGAAAAATGTGATGGTTTAATATTACCCCAACTGTGCCACTCACAAATTTTAGACATAATAAATTTTTATTGTGTAAGCAATTAAATTCTGGAGTAATTTGGTATCCAACAACAGGACTGATAGGGGCTTCCTAGAGCAGGAGCTGCTGGTGTTTTATAACTAGGGACTAAATTTATCTTCTTAGAATCAAGGTTCTAACAGACAAAGAGAAAATACAAGCCTAACCCTGGACTTAAAAAATGATGTCTCTGCTCTGTTTAATTAAAGCTGTCTCAGGCCTTCTAATCTATTTTTTTTAATTCACAATATGTTACTAATATCTGCTGCCTATATATTGGAAAGGAGGTTCTCTTGCCCTAAAGAAATAAACGTTAAAGTATTTGGACAATTAGTACATTTTTCCTATTATTTGTATTGAGAATAATGGTTTTTGCCCAGGAGAGTTGCATAATAATATAATGATGAATGAAAATTTTAACTCAAGAAAATTAAATTTATTGTCCTCAAATTCTGTAAAAACAGAAATAAGGAATTAAATTGATTACATGTTGAGTATGAAGCTAAATTCTATATTGTACACTTAGCACTTAAATTTTCAAAGCCATTTACATAAAATATTATCAGGCTTGATCCACATGGGTATGTGAACACTAACACAAAATCATTGCTGATAATTGGACCAATTTACAGGGCTTATAAAAGAGCTCATGCTAATTTAAATCCAGATCCAGTGCCATGAGATCCAGGCTTTATTTGTTACAACATATTACCTTGTCTACAGCGATAATGTCAATCTTTCCTTTAAGAAAGAAAGTGAACATGTCTTTTCAAATATAAAATATTACATTTATTACCAATGTTTATAAAACTAGAAGTGCTTAGAAAAGCTAGAGAGTATCATAGTCAGTGTGAAATAACCTCTCTCCATCCCCAACCACAAATATATATTTACTTAGCCTTAGGGTCCAAGATACAAACCTGAAGCCAATTTTATTTTAATGTTGCAACCAACATCATGTTCAAATTGACTACCTTTAACATTTGATCTTTTAAAACAAAGGTACAAAGTATATATTTTTAAACAACCTAAAATCCCAGAATCAAAAATTATTTAAAATACAATGTAATCATAGGCAAAGAAAATAAAGGTAGATAAAACTTAGTCACACACTAGTTATATAAGGAAATGACAATTGTATGTGTTTGTAAGTACGTGTTTTTTTTTTTAATGGATTCAAAGTGACATAACCTTTTGACAGCCTGTTGTGAATATTTTTCAAGATTCACCTACTTTTTAAATTACAAAGAAAGAACATACAGTGTTATTGTTGTAAAAATATAACAAATACTAAGAATGCAAACAAAAACACAGTATGATGTGGTGGATAAAACTGTGGGTTAAAGAGGCAGAAAGCCAACTCTTGTCACTCATTAGCAGTGTCACCACTGACAAATTACTAAAACTTCAGGTGCTTATGTTTTCTCATCAGTAAATGGAGATAACAGTGAAATATTTCTCATAAATATAGGAATAACATAAATAAATATATATATATAAAGCTTCTGGGACTATGCCTGACACACACAAAACATTTAATAACTGGCAACTATTGACTGTTATGCCTATAAATTCCTATGGGCATCCTTTAGAAGAGAATCTGAGTATTTGGAGAAGAACAGGATCAGAAAGTGAAAGAATTATGAGTAGAAAAGAAATATTTTGTGAAGAAACACAGAAAAACAGGAGATAATGAAAAGAAAAGAAAGAGAAGGTGTAAAGAATGATAAACAGGAGATGTCTTATCTGAATTGACATTAAACTAATTACTTTTCTGTGTCTCCTGGCTAGGAACCCTGAGGGCTGGGTAGAGTATGTGCTTCCTTTGCATTTATCTTGATTTGCTAACTAATTGGTTAACCATTCTTCAGTTTTCTTTTTCCCATATCTATACTCTGGATTAAAAAATAAGAAGGGAGAATTTATATTTGGTGCTTTAGCATCAGAAAATAGAACTGGCTAGATCTGGAATATGGACACACACACACACACACACACACACACACACACTGGTCAATATATACCAATTTTTATACTTAATATATACTTTTATATTTAATATATACCAATATATTTATATTTTTATATTGTTTATATATATTCTGTATGGTCTAAAAGAGAAACAAGGAAAGCTTTTAATATCAGACAACTAGTAGTAGGTATTGCTAAATTTAGTTGCCTTTTAGAACTTTACATAGTTGCAGATAGAGTGGAGGCTACTGATTTGGGTGAAAATTTTGGAAACTACTGTTTTATATAGTCCTGGCGATTGAACCCAGGGGTGATTTATTACTCATATATATTCACAATTCTTCAGTATTTTATTTTGAGACCTGGTCTCAGTTACCAAGGCTGGCCTTGAAGTTTTGATCCTTCTGCCTCAGACACTATGATTTTTGAGATTACAGGTATGTACCACCACATCAAGCCTGGACACTACCTTTTATTTTTTTTTTACACGAATCTAATAATCAAAACTATTTTAAATATCCCTGCTTTTTCTTTGTTATAAAATATTCAATACTACCTTCCCAAATTGGTTTTCACCATCACATTCTTTTTTTTTCAAAAGGCCAATCTTCATGTTGTGTAGTTATACATTTTTTTTTACCATAAAAATATACTCAATAGATTGTATTCTGAGTTAGCAAGTCAATTTTATATGTTTCAGAAAAACAAATTGCCATAAATTGTTCTGGTCATGCTCTTAATAGTAGTACCTTTCTCTTAGTCATCATCAAAAAAATAGGAGGAAATTTAGTAAAGTCAAAAGCTAAGATTCAACAATTGGCTAGTTGTTTCAACCAGATGTTTATGATTTGATTGATTCTCTTTAAAATTTCTTATTCTGATTGCTTTGATGGCTTTTCCTATGATATTTAATAGCTCAATTTAAAAGCACTAGTTTATGTGAAAAGTGGATACTAAGGGAAATAAATATCTGAAATAAATTAATATTACTCAATATGTTTCTGATGATTATATACAGCTTCCTCCTACCATTCTGAGATTGCAATTCATAGAGTTTTAAATGACTTCCATTCCTCACTATATTTCATAATCAGCACATGCAGAAATAATTTCTCAACAAATTTATACTAAATTAGTAGCAATTTAGAGAAAATCGATGTACTTCACACCTGTGAAATTAAAAAAAAATATATGTGGCATTTTGTTAAAGAATACTTGGCATATTCAAAGAATAAAATAAAGAAATATTGCTTTCCTTTATGTCATAGGGCACAGTTTATTGTCATGTTTTTTCAAAAAAGCATTGACAGGGTTCTGGGGATGTGGCTCAAGCCGTTGTGCACTCACCTGGCATGAGTGTGGCCCGGGTTCGATCCTCAGCACCACATACAAACAAGGATGTTGTGTCTACCGAAAACTAAAAAATAAATATTAAAAAATTCTCTCTCTCTCTCTCTCTCTCTCTCTCTCTCTCTCTCTCTCTCTCTCTCTCTTCTCTCTCTAAAAATTGACAGTTTTCATATGAAAAAAAGTTGTTATTGTTTAACATAAATTTTAGTTGAATTTTTTTAAAATTTTTACCCATTTGAACACTGAGAAGATATTTGCTGTGGTCAAACACAGTGAGATACTGTTGTAAAATGCATATCTGAAACATTTGCAATTGTTTTCATTTTATATAATAGCATCATGCACACTCAGCATGAGAAGAGGTTGCTCATTAATTTTGGTATCAATACTGGGTTAAGTACATTGAAAAGATGCTGAGAAAATTACTTCTATAATGGTGGGATCTCCCAAGTCTTTGTTTTCTTTTTTCCTGTGGTGCTTCTGCTATTGATATTAGTATGTTAACTTTAATTTGAATTGTCCATACAGTTTCTTAAAACATAAGACACTTAGAATTGAGGAAGTCACATATAGCATGTTTATTTCATAAACTGATATAAGATTCAATAAAAGACTTCAGCATTATTAATGCACATTTTATCAAAATTCCATTAAATCACAATGTGAGATACAATATTAAAATTTTATATATCTAAAGGTTTTTTAACAATGAATTATAGGCACCCTAAGCAAGTATGTAGTTCCAATTATTCATTTACTTAACTTCATTCATTCATAATATAATAGTGGATAAAAACCACACATCAGAGTGTATGTTTTCGAAAAAAATTGTTTGGTGAATTACTAACAATGCAGCATGCAATTTTTATTTATTATTGGTTCATCATACCCACATCTTACCCACATAGTAAGATTGTTATAATATTCAATAAGTTGTAGCTAAAAACATAAAATACCACATATCATATTGTACAAATTATATATATTCTCGTATTATTTCTTCATCCTTTTCACAAATATTTATCAGGAATTTACTATATGCTAATTAGAACTAAGTTCATCCTAATTATTTCAGATATTTAAAAAAAAAACCTGCAAGACCTCATTTGAAAAGGACAATATCGATTTCAGAAGTAACTACTGTTTCTCTAGTGAATAATGTATATAGAAATCTGCCAAGGTTTTGGGGTATGCAAATATATTCAGGATGCATCAGAGAGTGCATATGAAAAAAACATACTATTTATCATGTTATATAAATTAATTAAAATATCATACCAAAAGGTTAAAAAAAATTAACTTTTGGGGAAACAAAGCAAAAGTGTGCACTAGTACTTGAAATAAGCTAATAATAAATTTTACTATAATTAGTTGTTTCTGGGTCTCATTTCACACTTTACTTTAATTATCTATCCATTTTGTTAAGTACCCCTAGGGTGTTATTTGAAAATATTGGCATTCAGTGAATAATGCCATCAATTTTCTGTTCTGCAATATTAAAAAACCATTTCAAATTTATTGCAATGAATAGTTTTGTTTAAAGGTAACAATAGTTTTTCAATGTAGAAATTACTACGATAAATTTGAGTGTTCCCAAAAAGTCTTTAACAACAATATTTGATGAACTTTGTGTCATAATGTATAAGAAAAGCTACTTCCTTACCCAAAACCAGACATCATTGGAATAACCTTGTGTAGTATCAGCATATACAAGTTTAGAGGAGAACTTTTGCATCTTTTCTTTTTTTTTTTCCCATGTACAACATGGCTTATTTTTCATAAGCAAATTTCTATGCTTGTTAAACCTCTCACACATCTCAGAATTTACTAGGAGGGATCCATGACAATCTAGAAACAAACGTATGTGAGATAGTGTATAGACTAATATATGAAGAAGTTCAAGATAATATTGATCTGGCCAGGAGATGGTGCAGTAACTATATAAAAATCTAAAAACTGAAATTGAAAGAAAGATAATACACTTGAGATTTACTTAGCATCATGTAGTCTTTGGAAGCAGATATTTTAAGTAAGAAGCTCTTTATGTCCACTGCATTTTTCAAATGAATATTTGCTCTGGCTTTGAGGGCCACCAAATTTTAGCCAGTAAACTTTTGGCTTGATACAGCATATTAAGAAAGCCCACCATATTCTTTATATATGTAGGCATGGTTTACTAAACATCTATTGAGTTTTTGCACAGACTTTTCCCTTCTTTTATTATACCTAGCCCATTAGTCTTGTCCCATTCAAATTCATCCATTCTTCAAGAAGTAGTTTAATTAAATTTCCTATTGCCTTTAAAATAAAATCTCCACTTAAAAATTTCTATATTCTAAAGAATTTTATTGTAGTATCTAGAATCTTTATATCTACTAAGAAATGGCAATATAGGTCTCATTTTTACCATTGTCTCTTTCATATTACTTTCATTATGATTTGAGTATGTCCCCAAAATGCTCAAGTTTAGAGGAGGACTTTTGCATCTTCTCTCTTTTATTTCCAAAAGTCTTTTTGAAAACTTAGTTTTCAAAGGGAGAGATTTGGAAAACTAGTGGAATGTTTTAAGAAGTGAGATCTAGTAGATTCTGGTTAGATCATTGTTGGAGATGCACTTGAAAAGGGTTAATGTAATTTTCATGGGACACAGGATAGTTACTATTAAAGAAGATTGTTACAAAAAGAGCAAGACTTTTCTCTGAATCTTTCTGATTTCCTGTCTCATTGTGTTCTCTCTAATTCCCAAATGAGCCCTCAACATAATACCATCTCATGTGTAACAAAGGTGAAGGGGCTGTCACAGGAGCTGAGAAGATTCTGGTACAATGCATTGAAATCTTCAGAACTATGGTCTCAAATTTATTTATTTATTTATTTATTTATCTATCTATCTATTTATTTATTTATTTATTTATTTATTTATTAGTTGTAGTTGGACACAATATCTGTATTTTATTCATTTATTTATTTTTGTGGTGCTGAGGATTGAACCCAGCTCCTTGCATGTGCTAGGTGAGCACTTTACCACTGAGCCACAACCCCAGCCCCTCAGAAAATATTTTTATGCATTTTATTTCTTTTTGTACATTGGCCTGTTTCAGGTAATTTTCTGCAGCATTATAAAACAGACTAAAACAACAAGATTAAATGTCTTTGAGTCTAAGGCCTCTTAGTATGAGAGTGAGCACAACATTTGAGATTAAATTTTAAAAGCCCTGGTATAGTTTAGATGGTAATGACTTAGCATTTATGATTCTTATTTTTGTTTTTTATATTTCAAAGGTGATATCTTGTATTCCTTATATTCCTCATGGTGCTTAGGTTAACGTATTGCCATTTACTTTGGGATTCAAATATGTGGAATTGATTCTGTTTAGTAAAGAAAAAGCAAGAGTGGCTCCTTAAAATATAGCAAAAACTTTATGGTAATATTTTGATTTTTAATGGGAAGAATTGTCTCATTGCTACTGATCATAGATGGAATTTGAATACATGGCTATATATTGATGACACCCATTAATCAGAAATGGTCTGAACTGACTAGATAAAAACCATTAGAAAACCATGAATAAAGAGGCAGATTGAAAAAAAATAGGTTTCTCTAGCACCATTTTGAGTCTCCTATTAGAGTACAAATTATAGTATTTTCTACCAGTGAAAGAACTCAAAATCATGTAGCTGCAGTTTAAGACTCGTATATTCACACAATCACCATCAATCATAATACCATTGTAGGAAGAGAAATGTACATCTTCAAAAGCAGAAAAATCAAATACAAAAAAGTATAATTTGCCTTATGCACAAAAGACCTCTTCATTTATGTCATACTTCTTTTGGCTTCCAGGTTACATATCATTGGGCTCAAGATATTGAACCAGAAGAAAGTGGATTTGTTTTATGCTAGATAAGTAAACAACTGTTACAATTAGAATGTAGAGTAAACATATTTTTATTTGGGGTTCAGTTGTTTCAAGAAAGATGGCTTCCCCCAAAAAAAATAATGCAGGAGATTTTGTCCTCCACTTCACCCAAATGTGGAACCAACAGTCAATCTACAACAGGTATTGAAAGGTCTTGATGAGACACCAAACTGCAGTTGTTTTTCTCATGTTTTTTTTATCATTCATTGCTGTGGAATTTGATTTGAATATTTGAAATATAAAAACTATATTTAAAATAAACATGAAATATTCTTTGGTATTTTAAGTTAATTTTAAGGCTTATAATACACAGTATATTTACCTCACATCTTTCTAATGCCATCCCAAGACAAAGCAGTTGGGATATATTCATCATGCAAAAAAATACTTTTACTATGTAAAACTATGTTGTTCCATGTAAAACTATGTTGTTCCATGTAAAACTATGTTGTTCCATGTATCATACATTTCTATGCAGTATATGTTTGGCCTTAAAATTAATAGAAGTGAATGCTTTATGGGGCTGCCAAAAGGTTTGTATTATCTTGTCCTGGTGAATATTTTGACAGAATATATGGAGGATGAACCAGAAGATTTCTGAAATTGTGTATTTTTGTGTCTGGAAACTTTTGAAAGGTGCATAATTGTTATTAATGAAAAAGACTGACTAAAATCAGCAATGTTCTTTAATCTGTACATAAGTGAACAAATTATTTAAGTAAAAATTCCTTGTGCAGCCAGGGATGGCTGAAATTCATTATACTGAGACTCTGGATATCTCATTTCTAATTTTACCTCTATTCTTTTCTAGCTCAATAAATCTCTCTATGCTTTTTTTCTTGCTTTTAAAACCAGAGGAGCAATACTTGCTTTTTTAACTTTCTGGATTGTTTGCCAATTTGACTGAAATAAAACATGCAGAAATCTTTTGGAATATATTACAAACTATACAAATGGAAGTGAATAATCTTTGCTAACTTTGTGACTCTTTTTCTTTCAAATGCTGTTCTAGCTCAAAGTGGGTAATTTATCTTTCTTCAGTTACCTCTGATTATATTTCCATTTTCCCCCTAGCATTTGGAAGCCACACTTCATCCACTATTGGTCTATTGATTAAGTCTTTACAAGTTTTTATTTGTATATTGCTGTGTGTTGATCCAATTGATTTTTCTTCTCATTTAGTGTAATTTCATGTATAATTAAATTGGTATAACTAGGTCTATATTGGAGATTGTACAATGTCCCCAAACCTTGTTCTTAGCCATATGTTGTTGTAAACTCAGTTCTTCATAAACTATATATAATATTAATAAAACTGTGAATGATATTCAATATTATTTTTGTATGGATTACATGTATAAGAAGCCTTTGCCCTATTGTAGGTGGGAAGCCAACATTTTATGAAAAAAAAACCTAATTTTTACATACAACCTTCTCAGTTTGCCTCTTACTACTTGATCCACAGAAAATAAGACTGAAACATAGCTCATTGATGATTTTGTCATAATTGATGTCAGAATTTACTAATGTAAATGAAAACACTGATCATTGTCCTCTTTCACATAAAAATGAAATGCTTCCAATGAGGCTAAAGTCTAGAAGACCCTTATGCACACACAAGAAAGATAAAGCTCTTCTCTCCTACAAGAGCTACCTTTAAGTTTGTGTAAATTCAGACTATTCAAATCATTAGGAAATGTTAAAATGATTAAAAGTTAAAATGTTAAAATTTGTAATTCAAGATATAAAAATCTTGAGCTTATTATCTTATAACTATTTTCTACTTGTAACTCTTAATTTCACCATAAATACAAACAGAAAAAATTATAATGTTCTGACTTATGCAAATTATATTCCACATTAAGTTTCATTACAATGTGTAAAAGTATTAAGAGATGCTAGAGCATTATTTACTCAATAGTTTATTTTACTGTTACATAAAACATTTAGTCAAGTGGAACACTGTGAGGACTGTCATTTAACAGCAAGATGAAATACATGAGTGTTAACATATTAAGAAATATTCAGTTATAAGGATATATGGAATACATAAGATAAAAAAATGCACTATAAGATGGGCATGATGGTCCATGCTCGTAATCCAAGACAATTAGAAAGCTGAGAAGTTTCAGAAGTTTAAATTCAGCATCAGCAACTTAATGTGGTTTCAGGAAATTTAGCAAGACTGTCTCAAAATTTGAGTTCTATAGTTTTTTTATTTCTTTATTCAGTTTTTGTCTAGAGGATCTGTCTAATGGCGAGAGCGGTGTGTTGAAGTCACCCATAATTATTGTGTTCTAGTCTATTTGACTCTTGAACTTGAGGAGAGTTTGTTTTATGAACATTGCAGCTCCATTGTTTGGTGCATACAAATTGGTAATTGTTATGTCTTGTTGGTAGATGGTTCCTTTTTAACAGTATATAGTGTCCTTCTTTATCACTTTTGATTAACTTAGATTTGAAGATGATTTTATTCGATATGAGTATGGCCACTCATGCTTGCTACTGAGGGCCATGTGAGTGGTATGATTTTTCCCAACCTTTTACCTTTAGCCTGTGCATGTCTGTTCCTATCATATGAGTCTCCTGAAGGCAGCATATTGTTGGATTTGTTTTTTTTTTTTTTTTTTTTGATCCAGGTTACTACCCTATGTCTCTTGATTGGTGAGTTTAGGCCATTAACATTTAAGGTTACAATTGAAATATGATCTGTACTTCCAGTCATGTTTATTTATTTATTTATTTTGGTTTGGCTAGTTTTTACTTTTTGGTTATTTTCCTCCCCCTTTACTGAGATACCTCCCACTGTTAGTTTTGGGAACTATTTTTCTATTCCTCTTCTTGTAGCATTTTGCTCAAAATGCTTTGCAGTGCTGGTTTTCTGGCTGCGAATTCTTTTAGCTTTTTTTTTTATCATGAAAGATTTTAATTTCATTGTCAAATCTGAAGCTTAATTTTGCTGTATACATTATTCTTGGTTGGAATCCATATATTTTTTTTATTTTTCAGCGTTTGAAATACATTGTTCCAGGATCTTGTCACTTTCAAAGTCTGTGATGAAAAATCAGTCGTTAACCTAATTGGTTTACCCCTGAATGTAATCTGCCTCCTTTCTCTTGTAGCTTTTAATATTCTCTCCTTGTTCTGTATGTTGGCTATCTTCATAATTATATGTCTTGGAGTTGGTCTATTACTGTTTTGAATGTTTGGGGTCCTGTAGGCTTCCAGGATTTGGCAATCCATTCCATCTTTTTTTCTCTGGGAAGTTTTCTAGAATTATTTCATTTAATATGTTGTCAAATCCTTGGTTTGAATCTCAATGCCTTCTTCTATCCCGATGACTCTTAAATTTGTTTTTTTTTATGACATCCCATATCTCTTGAATAGATTGCTCATGGGATTTAAGCATCTTTTCTGTGTTGACTATATTCTTTTCAAGTTGATAAACTTTGTCTTCATTATCTGATGTTCTGACTTCTACTTGATTCCACATTAAGTTTCACTACAATGTGTAAAAGTATTAAGAGATGCTAGAGCATTATTTACTCGATAGTATATTTTACTGTTACATAAAACATTTAGTCAAGTAGAACACTGTGAGGACTGTCATTTAACAGCAGAATAAAATTCATGAGTGTTAACATATAAAGAAATATTCAGTTATAAGGATATATGGAATACATAAGATAAAAAAAAATCACTATAAGATGGGCATGATGGTCCATGCTTGTAATCCAAGCCAAATAGAAAGCTGAGAAGTTTCAGAAGTTTAAATTCAGCCTCAGCAACTTAATGTGGTTTCAGGAAATTTAGAAAGACAGTCTCAAAATTTGAAAAAGCGGGGAGAAGGCTTATGAATGTGGCTGAGTGTTAAAAAAATCCCTAAATTTAAACTGAAAAAAATTAAAGTTTAAAATATTACAATTCAGTGTTAAACATAAAAAATAAATTTCATATAATTCTTTTCTGCAGTATTCAAAAGTGAAAATAGTAATTTTTGATTTAGAAAAAAATTGATATGCTTTCAAAGATGAAAGGTTTCTGCACTATGCATGTATGATACTTATGATTGATATTTCTACCAAATAACTTGATCATGCTTAATATATTTAAGCAAAAGTTAAAGACAACTACTTATTTTCCATACTTAAATGACTTCTGTCTTTTATTGATCCTCATATACATCAATATGTAATGTATAGATAATGACTTTACTATACTCTTACATTTGTCAAGGTGTTTATTATAAAAGTTTTATTGTCATATAAGGCATACATTTTTTCAGTGTTCACTACTGGTATAAGTTTTCAGATTTTCAATGAATTTATAATTTGAATAATTTTTGGAAATATTATTTAACTATTTATTGTTTCTGAGCACAATCATTTCTCCAAAAATCAGCAGTGTTTAAGAAACATGTGGCTATAAAACGTTTTTTTTTTCCCCCATTTGTATTATCTCTAACCAGTACGTATCCACAGGTGCTGTGTATTAGTGAATACATATTGGAGACGTTGTCACATTGTTAATTTTCACATTTCAAAACTTCCTCTGCTGTGGTTATTGTGGTGAGCATTAAATGTTGACCTCTTCTTAGAAGAATGGTACAATGGTCTTATTTATAAAGCTTTTATCCAGTGTGTTTTCTCTGATGTCTAGAAATATATAATATATAATTTAAAATGTTTCTACATTCTCTACGTTTATATCTTCTTTCCAGAATAAATTGCCTAGTGGTGAAAAAGAATTGATTTCTTATTAAAATCTTTGCTGCATTGTTTCCATTTGTATGGGTACTTTTCTGTATAAATTCTGTTTTTAATAAGGTTTAGTTTTTCTTTAAAAGCATTATGACTTTATTCACATTTCATGTTCATCAGGGTGTCTTTTGTTGTGGTGAATAATGTTTATTTTTTATTTAAAGTTTTGCCACATTATTCATATTTGTAGGGCTATTCTCCAGTGTGAGTTATGCTGTGGTGAATAAGGGCTGTTTTATTGCTAAAAGCTTTGCCACATTCCTTACATTTGTAGGACTTCTCTTGAGTGTGAATTCTTTTGTGGCAAATAAGGTTTGATATTTGAGTAAAAACTTTGTCACATACTTTGCATTTGTGAGTCTTCTTTCAAGTGTGAGTTTTGCTGTGGTAAATAAGTTCTGATTTTCGACTGAAAGCTTTGCCACATTGTTTACATTTGTAGGGCTTCTCTCTAGTGTGAGTTCTGCTATGCCTAAAAAGATCTAGTTTTTGACTAAAAGTTTTGCCACATGCTTTACATTTGTAGGGCTTCTCTCCAGTGTGAGTTCTGCCATGCCTAATAAGGTCTGTTTTTTTACTGAAAGCTTTCCCACCATCTTTACATTTGTAGGGATTCTCTCCAGTGTGAGTTCTTCTGTGGTGAATAAGGTCTATTTTTATTTTCACTAAAAGATTTGACACATTCTTTACATTTGAAGGGCTCCTCTCCAGTGTGAATTCTCCTGTGGCAAATAAAGTTTGATTTTTGACTGAAAGCTTTGCCACAATCTTTACATTTGTAGGGCTTCTGTTCAGTGTGTGTTCTGCTGTGGCAAAGAAGCTTGGATTTTCGACTGAAAGCTTTGCCACCATCTTTACATTTGTAGGACTTCTCTCCAGTGTGAGTTCTGCTGTGGTGAATAAGACTTGTTCTTGACTAAAAGATTTGCCACATTCTTTACATTTGTAGGGTTTTCTTCAGTGTGAATTTTTCTTTGGTAAATAAGGTTTAATTTTTGACTAAAAACTTTAAAATATTCTTCACATTTGTAGGGCTCTCTTCAGTGTGAATTATGCTTTGCTTAATAAAGATTGATTTTTCTTTAAAAACTTTATCACATTTTGCCCTGTGGAAGGGCATCTCTCTAATGTGGGTTCTTCTGTGGTAAATAAGAACTTTTTTTATTAAAATCTTTGCCACATTGTTTATTTTTGTAGGGCTTCTCTCCAGTTGAAATTCTCTTGTGGTTAACAAGACCTGAATTTTTATATGATTTCTGGTGTTCACTCTCACTTGTAGTTTTCCATATTTTCTTTTGTTGTAAATAGTCAAGATCACAACTTCTATATTTTCCCCTTATCACTTTGTGAAATATATGTTTTATGCCCTTTTTGGGTGAATATTCTTGGATATCATGATGAGTCATGACTGAAATAAACAAAAATTAAAAAAAAAACAATAGTTACTAGATTGGGATAAATATATTTTTTCATACATAACATGACATTAAGGTAAAATAAGTACCTCTGGGGTGTAGCAGATTAGTAAGCACAAAGTCATCAAAAATACAAAAATATATCTGTACAGCAAAAATATACAAACTCAATTACCTTCAAGATATTACCCAAATTCTTGTAGAGACCACAGTATTCAAGAGGAGTACATGATTAAGAAGAGTAATATAATAAAGAGAAGGAAAGTATGTTACTTTTATCATCCACAGCCTTCTGTCCTCTATAAGATAACATTGTGTATTTAGAAAATATCTAACAGCTACCTTTACTTTCAGTAGAACAAGAGAAATGTAAAACATACAGACATTTGTGGCTTTTTCAAAGAGTGTTCATAAACTGGTTTCTGTGTACCATTACATAGAGACATGAAAATAACTAGTAGATTTCTAGTGATGATACCACAAATATTCAACAATGGTAAAGAGGCTATGAACTCTTAAAAAGAAATATGAACAAAAAATTTACTAAGAATTATACACATATATGTCTATAAAATTTTTCATAAAAACATTTTAAAAGACTATAAAAACCTTTCATAACCTATGGCCATAATACTTGGATGAAATCAACACATGACAGTCAAGTATAATAAATTGATTTTTATTTTTTTTAATTTCATGTGATATGATGATTTCTTTCATTGACAAATAAAACTTTGTTATTTACTAAATATATCATGGTATTTAATACTATATATGCAAGGTAAAATGACTGAATAGAATGAATTAACACAATCATTATTTCATATAATTATCAGTTTTGTTCTTGGAATGTATTGTATTTCTTCTACTAGTATTTATGAAGAACATAATACACTCACCATGTGGTAAAACAAAACTCTTGACTCTCTTATCCTCAATAATAAAAAAATATGGACACTTTGACTGTCATATCAACCCTACAGAAATATATTACCTGGTAAGCAAAATCTTACTCACTAAATTTCTGACTTCCACATGTGAATCAAATGCTCCTGCAACTTAATCTCTGCCTGCCACATTTCACTTAATGCAAAGTTCTGCATATATTTCTTATAACACTTTATGAACCAAAATATTTTCATAACTAAATAATAATAGTATATAAGTACAATATTTTTACTCATTTGATCATTGATGGACACATCCATTGAGTCCCTAGCTTTAATACTGAGAAAAATATTTTCAATAAAAACAAAAGCAGAGGTATCTCTTCAATATTCTGATTTAATTGTTCATGAATACATATTTATTACTGGTAATTCTAGATCTTTAGGTCATCCACCTTTTAATTTTTTATGTGTGATGCTTGAGATTAACCCACAAAATTCTATATAACTGAACTGCAACACAAGTCTTTAAAATTACAAGAGTCATGTTGTTTCTAAATTTCTGTGACTTCCCTCAAACTTGAAGTACTTTTGCCTGGCCTCCCAATTAGCTAATATTACAAGGATGCAGCACTGTTCTTGCATATTTTTATTTATTTAAAAGCTTTTATACTTTTTTCCTTAAAATGGACTACTGTTATAACCTAATGTTGGCTTCTTTAATGAACAAATAAAAAATAGTACAGCAAATAAAAACAAAGAGAAGCATGGCTTAATCCAAGTGACAAAAAAAGAAGAAAAAAAAAGAATTAAACGTTAGGATACTGACAGTTATGAATTACTCAAAGAACACTAAATAACTATTTAAAGAAAGTTTAGAGAGTGAAATTGAGGCAAAAATATTAACCTAAATAAGCACAAAGTGTATATGAATAATTCTTTATGAAAAATTGAAAGGGCCATTCCTAGTGTGCAAAGCTCAAATTCTGCCAATATGGGAGAGGCTTATATTTATATATATATATATATATATATATATATATATATATATATATATATATATATATATATATAAACTAATCCAAGCATGTCACAATAAAAAGCAATGATCCAGAAATTAAATTATTAATCAAAATAGAAAAAATAGAAAATATAGACAACAACTTATAAAGTAGAATTATAGGGAGTAATTCACTTCAAAATATTTATGATTATTAATGCATTATTGCAAAACACAAAACAAAAGAAAAAATAATAACTAACAGAATTTAATCTAAAAAAAGAAATTGCCAAGTCAGGTCCAGCAGAGAGCATGGAAAGTAAAGAAGCATGATCTGCTCCTAAAGGCCTTATTTGTTTAAAGATGGATTATGCTCTTCCCTTTACATCTCATGTTTTGCACAATTTTTAATCAATGAGATATAGTTTTAAATCATGAAATTTCTCATAATCCTTTTGGATAAGCTTTTGTTGAGTGAGCAAATTGTATTCTAATACTTACCTTTTAAAGCAGAAACAAACAAACAAAGATCTACTAAGCCTCTCTCATATTAATATGCATTAAATGTTGTTTTATTTACGTTAATGTGCTCAATATATAACATAGAGTTAATACTCAAAATTGGTCATCTGCATTGAATAGACATTTTATTCTCAAATAGCCATTATCAAAAAATTATGTAATATATAAGATTCCACCTGACAAGTATGACAAGATCCTATGCCTTCGATCACATGGGGAAAAGCATAGAATGCTAAACTTATGCCAACATGTTCTCTTTGAACTCTAGATTGATGCATAAAATATAGCAATTATAAATGCACATCAGTTTTTTGATTCCTAAGTTTCATTTAATGCTAAAAGAGCAGAGTCCCTCCAAACAAGAGAATAATCTCCTCAAAAGAGGAGAAACATTAAAAGAGAAACCCAGGAAACTGTAATTCCAGTTACTTGGGGGAATACAAAACCATTAACAGCCTCATCTCAACAGATGTTGGCTCAAATGGGGTCAGAATGTACTCTGGATAACTTAGTTACTGCTTTGATTGCTAAACTTACACAAACCTCTGTAAATGCTTTAGTCTTAATAACAATGTTCTCTGTTTTTTTTTTACACCAGCTGTGGGAAATTCAGTACTGTCAGACCTGGACTTCTACAACCTATTACAATATCTTGACTCACTTGGAAAAACTGTTATATATGTGCAAAAATATTTCATGGTATTCATTGTTGTCTGAGCAGAATAACTGTGTCCTTACCATCCACATAGTATTTAATAGATCAAAATCCAGCACAATTTATTCATAAAAGGTCTATTCCTCTTAATAAAAACTGTGATGATTCAGTGAAGCATGTCTTTAAGGCAGAATTTGATGCTTTGACATTCTACTTAGTGGATTTCCTTGGACTAGCTCTAGGGGCTTACAAAACTATGAAGAAACTCTCCTGTGCTATCATAAAAAGTATTAGTCATGCAGTTAATATGCCTAATGAAGAACAAAAACAACATTGTCAAGCCATACTTGACATTCATGCTGCAATTGATTGTCTGTTATTGTTACATCATAAAGGATATCAGAAGTTTAATAACGTGTTGGTTCAATTTAAGTGACAATAGTAATTTTATTTCAAGAGATTCAGATTACCATAAAGATATCATAAATAAGGTCCAACAAGATGATGGACGTTGGGGCTGGGGATGTGGCTCAAGCGGTGGCACGCTCGCCTTGCATGCGTGCGGCCCGGGTTCGATCCTCAGCATCACATACAAAAAAAGATGTTGTGCCCACCGATAACTAAAAAATAAATACTAAAAAAAATTTTTCTCTCTCTCTCTGCCTCTCTCTACCTCTCTCTCTCTTTAAAAAAAAAAAAAAAGATGATGGACGTTTAGACTTGTTGCATTGTCTAACTTTGTTCACTCAGTTTCATCTGGGTCAAAAAATATTCCTAGGTGGATGTTCACTGATGTTGGCACTTGCTATTGTCCATGTCCCCTTTTTTTGCCCCCACCAACATTAAGGATATAGTAATATTACTTATTCAAAAATACTTAAAAAAAGAGGGGGGCTTTAGGTATTCTGACATTGGAAATAGACAGGAAAGTGTGGGGGTGATGGTAACTGGCACTCTGAATCCCACAATTGTATTGCCATGCAGTTTCTCCCTGAAGCTATTAGGACAACTATACAGGTACACTATCTAGTTTCTGTGGTAATGTCCCTAGGAAGAAGGGGCTCTATTTTGTTAACTTTACCTTATCTTGGTTAGCTAGCACTTGGGGTTGAAATAATACTGGGTTAGTATGTAGTCATGGTAAGAGAAGCTATATAATTTTGGGGTATACTATGTGCAGCCATGAAGAAGAATGGCCAGTTTTTTCTTTTTTCCTTTTCAATGTGTATGTGTCTCTTTCTTTTGTTTGTTTTTTGACATGATTCCTCATAAGAAGATTTGTAACAGATCATGCTGGCCCTTACAACAAAACTGAAATTTTGGTGGTTAATCTGAATAAACTTGGAAATCACTAAAGAAGAGAGCAGAGGACTACAAAGAATTTGAAAAGATGATCAATGTAGGGAAGTATTGTTCAATGATTACAATAAAAATAATAAAGTTGAGCATCTGAAATTTTTTCTGCTGAACAACTACTCTGTCAACATTTTTTAGTTTTGTTTTCTCCTTGACATTTTAATGTCTCAACTGTGTCCCTTGCTTTGTTTAGGCTACAATAGTTTACATCACTAAATTATGCTAGGTACTACTTATCTAAACTGAAAGATGTATAACACACCAAGAAAGAGAGAGATTAAACAGTAAAATAATATATATTAAAGAGTAAAATACCTTTACTAAAAATGCCCTTATGTATTGAAACACAAATCTGAAACTCATTCTTATAGAGAAGTTCCAAGAAGATATACCAGAAGTAAATTAAATAATAATTATTAATTTAAAAATTTAAAAGGAAATTAAACTTACCAAGAAAGGCAAATTTTCTATAGTTCTCTAACATCACATCTTTATATAAGCTTTTCTGAGTAGGCTGAAGGCATTCCCACTCCTCTTCAGTAAAATCAATGGCTATATCCCTGAATGTTAACAGTACCTGAAATAATAATAGGTAAATAAATAACACATTGACTACATAAACATTTGCACAGTCTGTTATGTAATTGAAGTTGAAATGAGTGTTAGTAGACTATCGTGTAGGTGGTGTTTTGGAACAAAAAGATATCATTATCTACTTCTGCAGAAAAAGTGATTTCAGTTCAAAAATGTATATATAGTCCACATTTATAAAACACAATATAAAACTCAAGCATTACCACAAAAATATATATTTAGTAATTTTTTATATCATGATCTAAATTATACATATTTTTCAGATAAGAAAATTATGATAATTAAGAAAGGGAATCCTCACATTTTAATTGTACAACCAGTAATCAGAGATTTACTAAAGTGTAGAATCTTATTTGTTTTTTCTCTAATAGAGCTGGCTGTTCTTAATATGTAGTGAGGTCCCTAGTAATTCGAATTCCAAAGGTATAAGAGAAATTTTGAAATGTAACAAGGTAGACAGACCACTTAATGGAAATATTTAATAGTGAATTTATGTTCAAACATTATATGGTATTTGTGTATGTTATCAATATTGAAAATAGCAACAACAATCCTGTTTGGATTTTCATTTTTATAATTTTAACATTTTTTTACATACAAATAATATATATATATATATATATATATATATATATATATATATATATATATATATTATAATACAATTAGATTGAGGTATGTATTGTATGATGTTTATAATATAATATACATATAGCTCTTCAAACAAATATATATTTTTATTGGTTCTTTCTAGTTCTACCTGATAGTAAAATCAATTTTTATGGTATGAAGCAAGCATGGAATATATCTTATCCTAATTAAAATCCTGCTCTTTTTGGTGGCTATGATGGTAGGATTCACTCAGATATATGTGTGTGTATATATATATATATATATATATATATATATATATAATATAATATATAAATAAATATATATAATATATAAATAAATATATATAAAGATATATATATATATATATATATATATATATATATATCTTTAATATTTTATCCCCTTTACTTTTATTTATTTATTTGCTCATTATTTATTTATTCATTCATTTATTTTTTTTACCATTGTGCCATCTACTGACCTTCTTTTCTTACCCTTCCCCACTTTATGAGCTTTAGATTTCACATATCAGCAATAACTTTCAACCTTTGGTTTTAAAAAAATAGTTTGTATTTCTTAGCATAAAATCTCCAGATTCAACCATTTACTGGCAAATGTCATAAAGTAGTTCTTTTTTTGGCTTATTAATAGTTTATTGTATACATAAGCAACATTTTTTTATCCTGTAATCATTAAATGAACCCATTCATCATTGAATGGTTGATTTTATAGCTTAGCTATTGTAAATTGTGCTGCTATAAACATTAATGGGGCTGTGTCAATGTAGTATGCTGATTTTATGTCCTTCGGGTGAATACAGTCAAAAAACTGGGTTAAATTGTGGTTTCATTACTTTAACAATATCCATACAGGTTATTATCTTTCACTTAGACCTTAATACAGCTGCAATAATTGGAATTCATCTAAACCTGAGGTTGAAAATAAAACATACAGAAAAAAATTAGTAAGCCATAAAATGACTAAGAATTTATTATCAAGTCATCCATCCCAATTAAAAGTAAATTTTATAAACTAAAAGTAAAGAAAATCTTAAGCAAAAGAGCAAAATTAATAGCTATTGAAGATGAACATAACACAGAGAAAGTTACCAATATCAATTTTGGTGCTTTTAAAAAGCAAATGGGCCAGGTCTAGTGATGGATTATTGTAGTTCCAGTGACTGAGGAGGATGAGGAAAAAGAATCATAAATTCTAAGATAATATTATGTATAATATTTTCTTATTTATATTGTATTGAGCAACTTAGTGAGGCACTTAGAAACTCAGCAAAACTCTGTCTCTAAATAAAATATTAAAGAAAAGACTGAGGATATGGCTTCATGGTTAAGCACCCCTTGTTTCAAACTTCAGTACAAATTTTAAAAAACAGATACAATTAAAAAAGATTCCAGGTTTGATTGCTAATATATCTTTACACACAGAGAAAGGAATAAGATGTATATGAGTATCACTCCGGGGGGGGGGGGGATAAGTGGTTTTCTAAGGTCATGCAAGATCCACAAGCTTTTTTCCATTAGATCAAAGTGGATGAGGTGTTAAATCTTAAGGGAACCTTTAATCCCTTAGAGGGATTTTCCAGCATTCTCTAAAAATGCAAAGAGCTCTTGCTGACAGTTGAACTTTTATCTAGACAGTACTGAAAAATTAACAGGGGAAATAGAGAACACCACTGAAAGCCAAAGTGGCAATTTAGCACTTCCTGTGCTCTCTTGCCCAGCTCACTTCAGTAATAACACCAGACCTAACCAATTCTTTCTGTACGTAATTTGTTCCAATATTAACATTTTACATTCAATGGACTACATCTGAAACCTCAAAGCATTGAAAGCATTGGCAACTGTGCAGGTGAAAATCCCCTAGATCAAAAAGAAGTGGTTTCACATTGGTGTGCCAACATTGTAATGAGCTAAAATCTCTAATATTAGTGAAGAAAAATTGTTAGAATCACAGATCCCACTTTATTTCTAAAACAGGTGTACATCAATTTTTTTTCCAATGAGCATAAGACACCCTGAAATCTAAAAAGCTTGCATCCGAATATTGCACCAGCCAAGTATAAGATCTTCTGCAGCTTGAGCACAGCTGTTAGAATGGCTACTCTGAAAAAGTGGAATAGTAAGTAGTATTCCAATTATATGAATATGGAAGAAAGAAATACTGTGCTAGACTATAAATTAGTGAAGACATTTTAAAAAATGGAAGTTGAGAGTTCTCTCAGGTACTCCTTTGACAAACTAAACCCTCTACATTTATACTGCTCTTGAACAAGAAAAGCCCCAAGTACTGGTCTGGACTTACGAGAGGCTTTAGATGTACCAGCTGTGGGATCCTCATATTACATAGTTCTGAAACACAGTTCAGGGAAAATACTAGAGTAGGAAATGAGAATGCTCTCATATACATTCCACAAAAGAAAATCAGAGCATAAAAACACTCTGACAGGTGGTCTGCCCTTGGAGACAAAAAGGAAGAATAGAAACACATGATTTTGCCAAGATCAAGGGATTCTTCTTTACTTTTCAATCATGTAAAACGCTCATAAACAACAACAAAAATTTGATTTTGATTTTTTTCTATGGTACTGGGGATTTGAAACAGGAGCTTGTTAATTCTGGACTACATACCTGGCCATGTTTTAAAATTTTGAGACATGTTTTTCTAATTGTCTAATTGGTCTTCCTAAGTTACTGATGTTTACCTTGAAATTGTAATCTTATTGACTTAGCCACTAGAGTCTCTGTAATTAATATGCATATATCATTGTACCCAGAGAGAAAAAATACTTTAGAAGTCTTATCAAGTTTTGGTATAACAATTGAAATACCATGTTCATTTAAAATATAATATGGGTAAAGTAACTGATAATACTGCAAAAAAAGTAACTGATAATTCTGGGAAAGGGGGAAGTTGTCATTGAACAAGAAGCTAAAATTTTATATATAAATACAACTCACAATACTGGGGCACAAATGTAAAATCACACTCAGCAACTATCTGAAGATACAAACAAATTAAAAAGTTCCAGGTATGTAGCTAAGTGGTACAGTACCTCTGGCTCAATCCACAATACCACATCTCCAAAAAGAAGGAGAATGAATTCAGGAGGAAAAAAAAAACTGAGATACCTATAAAGTATCTCAACCCCCTCCTGAAGGAAAAAATACATGGATTTGTCATTCTGATGATCTCCCCACTCCAGAATCCACAAAAAATCTGAGAAGATTCTAAAATGTTGCCACAAATGTTCTCAGATAGACCTTAAGGTAGGGGCTGAAGATATTCTATAGGATATTATAGAACTTTGATGGCCTACTGTTAATATATGTGCCAGTTGACTGGTCAGTGGAGATCCATGGCTGACCTTTCTCAGAAAAAGAATCAGGACTGAAGAAACTAAAGATTACACAAGGGATTCTAGTCAACCATTGCCAGTTTCCACCATAGTCAGTGCAACCAGTTACAACCAGACTCACCATCCCGTCTCAGGATTTCACTGCACACTCATCATTTACTACATTTTTAGGAACAAAGTGTCCTCCCTATAAATCACAAAGTACCTATACAGGAGAAAAAAATCAGGTTCACTGAACATAAGTGAGAGAGCCTAGAAAAGGATACCCACACTGGCAGGCTTCACACCAGATGGTCAAAATTTGCTTCTCTTTACTGAATGTGTGCTGGATTGGACAATGCTTGTATAAGGGCTCCTAATTGGACACAGCTTATGTCTTTATATGCTCAATCTGAGCCTAGTGAGTTTTTTTGAGTGTTAGGAGATAACCTCAAATCCAGAAGTAAATGGTGTCACAATTCAAGGGTCTTGTCTATACATTTATTATTATTTATTTTCTTTTGAGGCTCTGGGAATTCAAATTCAGATCCTCATGCTTCAGCTATTTTAAGGCAAGGTGTCCTTGGAGAAGTAAAATCCAGCCAACCCAGAAAAGCATTTAATTTGTAGATTATATATGTAAATATATTATTTATGGATGGAAATAATACAGTGACAATCCTGTAAAATTTTAGTTAAATTCTCTTGTATGGAAACAGATTTAACATTAAAATTATATGAGGTAAAAAGATAATATGTTTTTAGAATTTATATAAAAGTATAAAAATTGAATTTTATAGCATAACCCAAATTATCCACTTTGTGAAAATTACCATTATGTGACTAAAATATTACTAATGAATTATATGTAATTTTGAAACAGCACCCTCACAACTATGTCGAGACTCCAGAAAAATCTCAATTCAAAGTACCATATTTGAGAGTTATGCTTGTCCTGAGTTCAGGAAGATAAAGGACATGACCACTTCTTATTATGCTACAGGTGAAAGATACCTTTTTTAATCAATATTTCTCCTGAGATACAGAAAATTAGAGATAAACTGCCCTGAGTGAAGGCAGGGAGATTTAACCAGAAAGTGTATGGTGTGTGTTTGTGTATGTGTGTATGTGTGTATGTGTGTGTGTGTGTGTGTGTGTGTTTTCTCGAGATCCAAAAATTTGAGTCTATTATTTAAATTGATTAATGGTATATTTCTTATTTTATGTCCTTAGACCCAATGGCCTGTCTATAACATTTTCTTTTAATTCCTAGGATGAAAGCCCTTTAAGAAGGTGGACTTGAAATCAAGATGAATTGTGTTGCTATGCATGATGCCATACACCTGTAATCCCAGATGGTGGATTTGAAATTTTGCTTCTTTAGGAATAGTACTAAAGTACAAGAAATAGAAACAAGTGTCACTAAATGGGATGAATTTCAAATGAAAAGATTCTTCTCAGCAAAAGAAACAATCAGTGAGGCAAAAAGTGATACCAGAGAATGGGAGCAAATTTTTACCACATGCACATCAGCTAGAACCCCCAATTTCCAGGATATATAAAGAACGTAAAAAACTTAATTCCAAAAACCAAATTTCCCAATCATTAAATTAAATGAGCTAAGGTACTGTAGAGACACACTTCTTAGAAGATAAACAATCAATCAATCAATAAAAAATGTTCAACATGCCTACCAATTAAAAAATTGTAGGTCAAAAGTATTCTAAAATTTAATATTACTTCAATCAGATTGACAAATATTAAAAATACAAGCAAAAATATATGTTGGTGAGGATGTGGAGAAAAAGACCCACTTTTACACTGTTGGTAGAACTCTAAATTGGTGACACCAATCTGGAAAAGAATAGGAGATTCCTTAGAAAACTTGGAAATGAACCATCATTTACTCAGCTATTGCACTCCTCAGTTTAGACCAACAAGAGCTAAAAACAGCATAATCAGTGGCATATCCACATCAATGTTCATAGCAAACAATTCACACTAGGTAAACTAGAGAACCAATCTATATGTGCTTCAATAGATGAATGGATAAAGAAAATATGGTCTATATACACAGTGGAATATTACTGAGCATTGAAAGAGAATAAAATTATGGAATTGGGAAGTAAATGGATGGAGTTGGAGAATATCATGTTAAGGCAAGTAAACCAATCCACTAAACCAAAGACCCAATGTTTACTCTGCTAAGTGGATGCTGATCCACAATGAGGGAAGTGGGAGGTAGCATGGAAGAAATAAAGAAAATTTGAATAAGACAAAGGGGAGGGAGGTAATGGGAGATGGTACAGATTTAGGTAAGATGGTGGAATGAGATGGAAATCTTTTGCACACAAAGCAGAGTTATATGGGTTTTGTAATTATACATTATGTATAAGAGACATAAAATTTTGTGCTCCACTTGTGTACTATGAAGTGAAATTCATTCTGCTCTAATAGCAATTTATAACAAATTAATAAATTAATTAATTTTTAAAAATTCAGGAAACAGACTTGCCTTCCTTTAGATCTATACACACACACACACACACACACATATATATATGCATATATTCTATATATAACATGCACATATTTCATGTATATAATTTATAAACAATTTTTCATATTTTTATTAATTTTTTTAAATAAATGACAACAGAGGCATTACAATTCTTATTCCATGTATAAAGCACAGTTTTTCATGTCCCTGGTTGTATATAAAGTATGGTGATACCAATTTGTGTCTTCATATGTGTACTTTTGATGATGAACTCTTTTACATTCTACCAAACTTGCTAATCCCCTGCACCCTTTCTTTTCTTCCCACCTCTCTGCTCTATCTAGAATCCATCTATTTCTCTCATGCTCCCCCTCCCTACGCCAATATGAGTCAGCCTCTCTATATCAGATAAAACATTTGGCATTTTTTTTGGAATTGGCTAGCATCACTTAGCATTATCTTCCCCAATGCTATCCATTTACCTGCAAATGCCAAATATGATTATATACCTAGAAAACTCAAAAAGCTCCACCAGAAAACATCTAAAACTAGTAAATAAATTAAGCAAAGTAGCAGGATATAAAAATCAAAATCCATTAATCAAAGGCATTTCTGTATATTAGTGAAAATTTTTCTGAGAAAGAAATGAAGATAACTACCCCATTTACAATAACTTCAAAAAAATAAGATACTTGGGAAGCAACTTAATGAAAGAGGTGAAAGATCTAAACAAGAAAAACTATAGAACCCTAAAGAAAAAATAATCAAAAAAACCTTAGAATATGGAAAGATCTACCTTGCTCATGAATAGGCAGAATTAATATTATAAAAATGACCATGCTACCAAAAGCACTATACAGATTTACTGTAATTCTTGTCAAAATCCCAATGGCATTCCTCATATAAATAGAAAAAGCAACCATGAAATTCATCTGAAAAAATAAGAGACCAAAAATAGCTCAAGCAATCCTTAGCAGGAAGAGTGAAGAAGGTGGCATCACTATACAAGACCTTAAACTAGACTACAGAGCAATGGTAACAAAACAGCATGGCATTGGCAAAAAAACAGACTGGAAGATGAATGGTACAGAATAGAGGACACAGAGACTAAACTACAAAATTACAATAATAATATATTAGACAAAGATGCCAAAAACATGCACTGGAGAAAATATAGCCTTTTCAACAAACCACTATCTCTCACCATGCACAAAACTCAACTCAAAGTGTATCAAGAACCTCGGAATTAAACAAGAGACTCTGCATCTAATACAATAAAATGCAGGCTCTAATCTTCATCATGTGGGATTAGGACCCAATTTCCTTAATAAGACACCTATAGCACAAGAATTAAAACAAATAATCAATAAATGGGATAGAATCAAACTAAAAAGTTTATTCTCAGCAAAAGAAACAATCTATGAGGTGAAGAGAGAGTCTAAATCCTAGAATGAATTTTTTACCCCTCACACATCAGATAGAGCACTAATCTCTAAGGTACATTAAGAAGTCAAAAATCTAAGCAAATAATAATAAGAAGAATAATAAGAAGAAGAAGAAGAAGAATAATAACCACCCAATCAAGAAAAGTGCCAAGGATCTGAACAGAGAATTCTTAGAAGAGAATATACAATCAACATTTTTTCTATATATCTGATTCTTTATGCTGCTCCCTTTACAGGACCAAGTATAGTTCTGGTTCAGTTTCTAAGGAAGGGAGACATGAGCAAGAAGTATTCTCACCTCTCCTTTATAAATTATCAAATAAAATTTTCTATGTCATTTTCTAAATATAGCTGGACATGGAAAATATGGGCTTGAGCAGAGAACATTTTTATTAGAAACACAGTGTAAAAGAAAGACAAAAATACCATAATTATTTGCACCACATAGAACCACAAGAGAAATGGAACCTGGAATTCAGAAAAGAAAGATTCAAATTTTTATACTTGGGAATGGAGATGACATGGATGCCTAAAGTGAAAAGGTTATTATAAGCTTTTAAAAAAATTACTGTGAGTGGCAGATAATGGTTAACAAATTAGAATCTCCACAGTGTCTTCCAGTGGTTTTGTCAGCGTGCACTACAGAACACACAGGTATTCATAGCCTCCATGAAGAGCATTATTCATCTGTGCCCTCTAAAATTATTTCCATAGTAAAGATGAAAAAACATGGGTATCTGGATACTAAATGGCAATTCAGCAGCCCCCATAAAACTACCCAGAGACAAAACTGTATAAAATTTCTTCAAAGACCATCAATGTATTCTTAGCTCCTGACACAGGGATGTCAGTCTGGGGAAATATTATTTTCTCTCCATTTTGAAGAGACTGCATTGAGAATACATTTCAGGGGAAACATAAATATATTTTTCTTTCATGTTAAGAAACTCTTCTGAAACAGAGCTCTCAAGACAAATTTCTTAGAAGGGTAAATGCCTGGAGATTACAAATTTAGAACAACACATTAGTGGCCCTGAGTGACTCAGTAAGGAAATAAATCTAAAAGGCTTATTAGAAATGGAAAAGCAAAAAAGTAACTATTTCTAAAAATAAATATGCTCATTAGTTGCTTTCTCTACAACATCTCATTAAATAAACAACAAATTATTTATGAATATTTCTAGGATTGGCCAAATTTTATTCCATATGATTTCATATTAAATCCCCAAATCCAGATAATAGAATTCATGATTCACTGCCAAAAAATATTACAGAAAAAAATTTTAAGTTGTGTATGTTTAGTAAATATGTCATTTAACAATTTGTTACGATATGATTTTTAAAGAAATTTATTTTTTTCTGCAGCCATAGTGTAGAGAATTTTCTTATTTATTTATCCTGTAGTAATTAACAAAGATAAGCCCTAGAATCCACTTTAAATAACCTACCCTTACAATCATACAAGAAACCTATAATAAATGAGTAAAGAAAAAGTCAATTTTAGAAAATAATTTAAACCTTTTTCTTTTTCTTGAAATCAATCTCTAGCTGCATTTTTGGATCCTTTTCTAATCTTTTAAGCCAAAAATATATAAAGTACAGAAGTTTGAACTTCAAATTTAAACATGAGATATGTTTATTAATTATAAAAATTCAAAATCTTTAGAAATTTAAGAAATATAAAATAAAAACCCATCATGGGAAAAATTAAGTAATATTGATTAACATTTAAAACAAATTAATAATCATTAACTCAAAAAGAGTTTAAAATAGTATCTATTTGTGGAAACTATTTTGCTATTGAATATACATGATACTCCCCATCACAGAGACTTACTGAAATTAGAGCATATGTGATCATGATAACATGTAAATATGCAGTGGAACTCACCCAAACACTTGAAGCCCAAGGGCATGGCTTATTTATTATTTATCTTTTGGAAGAGATAAATAATATTCTGTAGGAAAAAATGGTCACTAGGGCCAGTCACATTTCATAATATATACAGTTTAAAAAAGAGCATAAAACACTATGTATAAATTTTATATTGGTGCCTTATGCAAGTGGTATTTCACATGTGTACATTTTTTTTAAACAAAATGTGTAGAACTTATGAGAAAATAAAAGTCACAAAAAGTAAATAAAACACTGAATTATTCATCCCATGTATAGATGATGAAACTCATCATTATAAAGGTGATAATTTTCTTTCAAATTAACCCACAGTATATATCTCACCAAAATTGCTATGTACAAATATAAATATATCACAGTTAAGTGTACTTTTATGTGTATTTTATAAAGCAATAATTTTAAAAAACTATAAATAAATATACAATAGAAGAAAGTAGGAGAATAGGGAAAGGGGAACTACTGGATACTGCAGGGGAGCAAATTATATTCCATGTTTTATGGTTAATAAAGCTGACTATTAAATACAACAATAATGCAATAATAAAAAAAATCAACAAGCCTTACTTTAAGTGAAGTAAGAAACAAAAGCATAAATTTTTAAAATTCATCTACAAAGTTATATGTATCTTTATCCAAAAACCTTTTCAATTATAAGAGCAAAAACAGAACTTTTCATCACCTACTATTCATATATATTGTGAAATTATAATATTACAATAATCATCAAAGAATCACAATATACATAATATCCCCATATGAATACATATGTATGTAAAAACAGTATGCTTTATTGCAATAGCAAATTCTAGATAAATCAAACCATAACAAAAATAATCTTAGATAGTGCCTTTCTCAAAATAAATTTATACCTGTTAGTGCTGTTTACTGGTGAAGAGTCCTTGCTTCCCCAATGCTGAAGTATAACACCAGAGAAGTACACCAAGGCAAGTTTAGAGTGGAAAGTAGAAGATTTATTAATGGACAGTAGGAAAGACTTGTCCCCAGAGGAAAAAGGGGACCCAAGAGGTAGAATCCATGAAAGGGATTTTTTTAAACTAAGGTCTTTTTAGCTTTAATTATAGCTTAGGTCTTTCTTCAGCTATACCACATTCCTGTCACATTACTGTCCTTTGTTCTGTTATCTTCCCGTGATGGAATGTAGGTGGGAAGGCCCAAAGTGTGGAGGACAAGTGGGCTGAAGGAGAAATCTGAGCAGGAAGGGCTTTTGGATTAGCATCTCCATGTTTTCTGTGAGCTGTTTAATTAAAATTTCCATGGGATGGGCTCAGGGCCTTGGGGATATTTTCAATTCTCCTTTTCTTGGATTCCATTCTCAATATTGTGTTCATTCTTGATTTTACTGGATATTAGAGCCAATTTACCTAACTACACTAACTACCTATCTGTAAATATGGTTTCACTACCAAGGATATGGCTAAGTAGTACAGTATCTCTTAGTTCACCTAACTTTTGTAACAAAATAATAATAATAATAATAATAATAATAATAATAATAATAAAAGTAAAAATAAAAGAAAGTCAAAATGAAAATTAGCTAGCACAAAAGGAAATTAGGTACCCAAAAATGACAGCTTCTCTCCTGCAGGAAAATGGCCCTTGGAGATTTAATTTTGATAATTATTCAACCTGTCAATCTCCAGCATCTGGGCTGCAGGAACACACCTGCCACATAGTATTTTATGCAGATGCTGAGGATGTGCTTTGAGCATAAGGAAGACAGCAAAGAGTCTCTGCCACTGACATGTTCTCCACTGGGTTGGCCAGTAGGACTGGGTACATAGTGGCCCAGTGGAGGATTTAAGCCTGCAGACTCCAGAGACTGCCCAGAGGACCAATTTGCTAGCTCCTATTTTCAACATAGCCAATTTTGTGGTTCCAATAGTTATTCTCGCTCATCCTCCCTTGCTAGGCCAATGCACACTCACCATTGCCTGGTTCCCAGTAGTAGGGCTACTTGGGATAGTCAGTTCCTGCACACCAGAACAACCTGTGACTCTGAAGTGTGAGACTACAAATGGCAAAAATGGAGGACTCAGGAGATAAGAAGTGAAAGCCCACCCACCTCCTCCCTGATGACACAAAGGATTGGACAGTTCCCACAAAATGCTCTTGATTGGACGGGGCTTCAGATTATGCACACTGAATCTGAGAGAAGTGAGCCCTTTTTAGGGAATATTATCCAATTGAGCAATGAATAAGGGCTAGAATCTCAGGTCGTTGAGTGCTGCTTTTTTTTTTTTTCTGAGAAATCTACCCTAGAGTCTCAGGCTGCCATTATTTTAAGGCAAGGTTTTTTTCCATAAGTTAGAACTAACCCAACCAACAGGACATTTTCATTTAAACTTACATATAAGGTAATTTAACTTTATGGATTATATATGCTTGTTTATAATTCAGGAATTAATATAAAATAATGACAATAACTATCAAATTTCAGTTAATTTTTTTGATATCTGTTCTTTTTAGGTGGCAGATTGAACTTTGAACTGGGGAGAAACCCTCTAAAGTAAAAATGCCCAATAAAAACAAAACATAATGGGTTGGGATTGTGGCTCAGCAGTAGAGTGCTCACCTCTCATGTACAAGACCCTGGGTTCAATCCTCAGTACCACATAAAATATATAAGTCAAATAATGGTATTGTGTCCAGATACAGCTAAAAAATACATCAAAAACATAAGGTACAAGGTGAGAAACCAGCCTCTACATCAGAGAAAAGACTGTCCAAGGAAGGGGGCATTACTCTTGTCCTTGGAAAAACACACAGAGCACTCCTAGGCATATACCCATACTGCTGAGTGGTTTATCTACAAAAAAAAAGGAGAGATCTGCTGTGCCTGGTGTCTCTGACTCAGTCAGGCTAGGTGGAGACCATAGCAAACCCCTAGCAGCCACAAATCAGCATGAGATAAGGAAAATACCTGGGATGCAAGATGACCTTTCCAGTAGTTTATGGTGGTTGATAACATTTTGAAAAACCATATAGTTCAGCACATACTCCCCTCCTGGCCTAAGTCAATCACTTCAA
Source organism: Callospermophilus lateralis (assembly GCF_048772815.1). Classification (NCBI taxonomy): domain Eukaryota; kingdom Metazoa; phylum Chordata; class Mammalia; order Rodentia; family Sciuridae; genus Callospermophilus; species Callospermophilus lateralis. The sequence goes on along the minus strand of NW_027514857.1, from coordinate 31,701 downwards.
ATGAATCCCCATCTTGTACTAACCAATCACCCTCACCCAACTTGTTCCCACCAGTGAATGTGCTAATCATGTTGTAGAGTTGTTCATAATTTTCCCAAGATGTGTGATGATTTGCTAAGAGATGCTATGATGAATGTGGGGTACCTGCCTTCCACAAAGAGTATATAAAACTGCTGACAACCCTGGGCTCAGGGCCTCTAAGCCACCAGTTGCTGTGTATGTGGAGGACTGAACTAGCTTGCATTAAACAACTCTTTGCTGCTTACATTGATCTTGGTCTCTGGTGGTCTTTTGGGGGTCCCGCATTTGAGCATAACAGTCTCTCCTGAAACTCATGGGAAAAGAAGACAGCACTCCAGTTTTCTAGGACTGCAGTTTTATAGCACAAAAAAAGAAGCAAAAGGCGGGTGTCTTGAGAACTTACACGAATAACAGGATTTTGACAAGCATAATACAAAGGCAGGTAGTAGGTTAATGGTCTAAATGGTTCAGCACTTAGGGAGTAAGTTTATATCACAACATCAGAATTTATGATGCACCACCAAAGTTTCAGAGTGAGTTGTTATTTGGTCTGGGAAAGCCAGAATTTATGAGTCAACACTAAAGTTTCAGGGAGGGTTGTTATCTCATCAGGGAAAACCAGACATGGGTGAGTTCAAGGCACTGACAGGCATTTCAAGCAAGTTCACAAATCACAGTAATTTATAATGAAGCAGAAATTAACATTTCATGCCTTTGTGATGAGATGGCTCCAATCTTAAAAGGAAATTAGGCTGGATTTTTCACTTGCTTTAGCCATAGCTTTTAAACTATATGTTTCATATTTTAACAAGTATGAGCATTAAATTATTAATATTAATTACTAATAATTTTTTAAAAGACGAAGTAAAATAGGAACTAAGATATCTGTTATTAAACACATAAAATTTTGATTAATATATTGATAATATAAACATGTAAAATTTTGACAATGATAAAAAAGACTTTTAATATAAGGGCTTCAATAGTACAAGTCCCTCATTTTCAGTGCATCAGTCCTTCAAAGATTTTTTCAGTTTTCTTAGGTCATTTTGAATTACACTTCTGCAGATGTTTGTTAAGTATACAAATTTAAGATTTTGTATTTTGTAAAGTATAAAAATGGCAGATTTGAGCTCTTGTCAGGATTTTAAAACTTATGAGCCATGTGGGACATCTTAGCACATTTTTTCATATTTGCACACAGTCCAATTCTAGAGATGAAAGAGTTGGAGTTATAGTCTAGTGTCCTGAGCAAAAGAGAAATTGCCTAAGGCTATTTATAAAGCTTTTAACTTTTCTAACTCTTCAGAATTTTTAGTAATTTGAAAAAAAATTATGTATTTTAAGAAATGAATTGTTTGAAATTAATTATTTATCTTTCCTGCATTATTTTTCACTTTCATTGATTTTTTTAGAAGAACTAACAGAACAGAATTCCAAAAGTGGTTCATGTAAATTTAAAGGTATGTTTCTAGTTTGATGGTTCTGCCTCAACCTAGAGAGTTATTATTCATTTCTGCTATTATTCACTAGGTTGCTGAGGTTGCATAAATCACCAACCAACAAAGAGAAAAGTCTTTTTAGTTTGTTTCTCACAACCAATTCAAGCTAAAATACACTAGTATTACTGTAGTTTCAGACCAAAGTGTGTTTCTAAATAATAAAAATATGTATACATAAATATATAAATAATTATAAAATAAAATATAATATTAGATAGATTTTTTCCTGGATAAACATCTTGTACATATTTCCCTTTAGACAGAGTTCTGAGAACAAAGTGTCACAAATAAGACATGGATCCTACATTGCTACACAGGGTAATTAAGGCACATACTAAGAGCTTGGTATAAAACTTGGCATAGAGACATAAATAACTAGAGAACACCATAGAAAATCATACGTAAAGGCTAAGCAGCAAATTCATAGTCTTTAAGTACATGAAGAGACAAGTTATCATAACAAATTTTATAACTCAGTTGCTGCTAATATACAAAGATAGAGATATTTATTAAGAGATGGTTTTATGCAGATTTTTGGTTTAAAAAGGGAAAGATCAAATAATGTAGGTGATATAAACATGAGCAATAATATTTTTCTGCATTCAGAACCTTTTTCACAGACATATGAATCATAATTAATTCCAACCAGTAAAATGCAGAAATAGTGTAAAGATTATTCACTATGAGTAAAACTACTTAAATAGAGAACCAAAACTTCCATTCTTGTCCAAATATTTATTCCTGACAAAAAGACTTCTTCTTTTGAACCATTTCTGTAGATATGATTTTTTGTAATAAATATTTTGGTGATTTTATTGCATATTACTTAATATGTTTATGCTTCACATTTTCTCTTTTGTCTTATTTTACTACCTATATTCTCAAAGAAAAAATTTCTAACTCCTAAACTCCCTTAATATTTGAGCTATCTTTTAATTTTTAAGCTTATATTATTCTATAATAAATACTGTGTTTTCAGTAAAGAATGACTATTATTATGCACCTGGCTCATTTAAAGTGGTTTTGTTGTGTTATTTGGTTTTATTTATAATTGAAATTTAAAAAAAAAAGGTTAATGTTGAACCAAAACACAAAGAAAAGACCACCAATTCCAATTTTAAATCAAATTAAATCAAGATTGTATTATGTACACAAAAGCTGGCCAGGACTGTCTCTTATAAGATCCCATGCTAGAGATCATCACCCTTATCTTCAGGAAAAAGTTTTTAGAGCAGAAAAAGTTACAAAGGAGGTGGGTATCTAGGGTACTTACAGATAACAAGATTTTAACAAGCATAATACAAAGACAGATAGCAGGTTGAGGATCTACATGGCTAACATTTCAAGGTAGGGAATAAATTCAGCTCCAGACATTAGAATTTATGAGATGCCACTGAGATTTAGAGACAATTGTTTTTTGGTCAGCGGGAGCCAGAATTTATGAGGCACCAGTAAGGTTTTAGAGAAGGTTGTTATTTGGTAAGGGATAGCCAGGCATAGGTGAATTCAAAACACAAGTAGAAATTCCAAGCAAGTTTAATACATGAAAATATTGTCAGGCCAAAGAGAAATTTTAGTTTTCTTACTGAAAACAGAAATAAACTTTTTATCTCTAAAAGCTATAAGAGAAGATTTTTGTATTTTCTCACATCTAATGTCTTCTGGCTTTTCTTTGTTTGTGACTATAAATGCTTCTCTTCTGTGTTTATGGGGCTTCCAAAACAAACAAACAAAAAAAAAATATATATATATAGATAAGCCCTTCTCATAGGTAAGATGTTTCTAACATAGCAGGTAAATACCCTTTAACCCCACGGGGTCTGACAACCATATAGAATATAAAAGACCTCCAATATTCTTGTTCTTCCAATCATTGTTTGCAAAGATTGACAAAAGTCAATTCATTGCACAGAATGAGTGAGGTGGGTCTCTGGTCTGCAGTCCATAACAGATGGTAAAAACCCCCAAATTGAGTTTACGACACATATTATTTACATGACATATCTGATAAAATCCTAGAAACAAGAGAAAACATAAATTCAGAGAGAACCATACCCATGTAATCTCATTTGACAGAATCAAATTCATAAGAAGAACACAGGACAGAGGCAAATCTAAAGGGATTTAACTATATTTTCTTTTTCTAAATTTCTATTAATGTCTCCCACAATTATAGATTACTGGATCTCCTCAGTTACTACTTTATCATTACCTTCAACCTACAATGCATGAGGCACACTAAATTTACCTTCATACTCATGTACTTATCACTTATTTTTTCCATAGAAATGCATATATATGTGAATATATTTTTCCTACATTTCCAAGAATCTACCCTGAAAGTTTCTGTGATATCACTTCCCTGAAATGCATTTTCATTAATTCATGTCAGTTCATCTAAGTATTCCATATCATGTGTTGGAAAAGATGAGACAACTCATCTTCTTATTTGACTATTTATAAACTATAATTAAAGGTCAACCTCAGTAACTCCACAGAACTTAAGTCTCATTCACCTTTCTCATTCATAGTGTTTTATTTTTTTAAGTAGGTAGCATAAATTTTCATTTGAAGAAGAGTAAATGATTAAAAGCCATTCAGGGTACTTTAGAGGATCCTAAAAACCTATGGTTGTGATTCTTAGACAACCTTATCACTGAAAGATCTGGATTACACTCCAGGTTGGACACTGATATTATGCTTCCATGGGAAATGGTTTTTTGGTTGTGAATATCATCCTTTCTCTTTCCCCTCGAGTCTTGGAAATGTGTGGATTGTGTGAACTTTTAGAATCATTATTTTCAACACACTTAGCATGAACCCATTTGATAATAGGAGACATCCATATTCTGAAAAAAAAGGAGATGCATCACCAAGCCCTAAAGAAGTGAAAAAAATAAGATCTGGAAAAAAAACAGTTATTCATTAGATTATTTTAAAAAAATACTAAGAATAAGTTTAGTTAGTAATACATTATTGTACTAGAAAAAGTGATATAAATGCAATTTTAACTTTTAAAGTTGTTTCTGATTACTACAAAGAGAGTATAAAAAGCTGGGTACATGGGCTGGAGTTGTGTCTCAGTGGTAGTCTACTTTGCTATCATGTGCAAACCACTGAGTTTGATTCTCAGCAATACATATAAAGAAATCTTTTTTTTTGGTTTTATTTTTTAAATACATGACAGCAGAATGCATCACAATTTTTTTTACACATATAGAAAAAAATTTGATACCTCTCTGTTTGTATATAAAGTATGTTCACATCAATTCCTGTCTTCATATATGTACTTTAGATAATAATGTCTATCACATTCCACAATCCTTGCTAATCTTTACACAATACTCTTACACTGACTACTTCACATAAACTTGTCTCAGGGATTTAATGCATTAATCAAATAGATTTTCTGCAGCCTATGCAGTGCTGTTGGAATGGCTATTATAAAATTCTAAAATTGTCATGTATGGTGGCATATGCCTGAAATTCTAGAAGCCATGCAAAATGACGCAGGAGAATTGTTAGTTCAAAAATAGCCTCATTAACCTAACAAGGCTACAATCAACTTAGTGAGACCCTGTCTCAAAATATAACATAAAAAGTAATGTGGATGTGTCTCAGTGGTATGCAACCATGGATTCAATACTCAGTACCAAATTAAACAAAACTAAGCAAATATCTCATAATTAATAGGGATTCCAGGGTACACAAATATGTAAAAATGTTGTTGACAATATAAATTGAATAAATATATTTTTTAATAAAAATGTTAAAGTTCTTTAAAAGCCCAAAATAAAAATGTCACATAATCCACTATTAATAATTTGGGGTAGCAGTGCAAGATTGTACATGCCTATATTCCCAGTGGTTTAGGAGGATAAGAGGTAGAAAACTAGGAGTTTATTCCCAAGTTAAAGACCAGCCTCAAGAACTTGGCAAGATCCTAAGAAACTCAGTAAAACCCTCTCTCCAAAATAAATAAATAAATAAATAAATAAATAAATAAATAAATAAATAAAAGTGTTGGAGACTGGGTATGTAGCACACTGGTAAAGTGCCCTGGGGTTAATTTCCAGTATTTAAATAAATAAAAAGATATAAGTAATAATTCTTGGTAAAAAAAAAAATGTCATACAATCCACTAATAATAACTATGGGTATATATGTGAAGGAATTGGAATCTTTTTGCTAAATATATTGCCACACATCTATTTTTATTTTATCTTTATTCACAGTATGTAATAAAAGGAAACAAATGAAGTACTTTTTATATAGAAAGTATATAAGAAAATGCCTTCCAGCTACAAAGCATCCAATTAGTGCATCCCTTCAGAAGTGACACACTTAAAATTCAAACTGGTCCCTAGAAGGCAAGACTCAGATAGTTGTGTTTTCTAAATACTCCAAAAAATTTTGAGTCTCTGGGAACCCTGTTTCAGATATTCTAAAACTCAAGAAGTAGGTCATATGGGAGGTCAGAATGAGAACACAACACATAGTAAATTCTTCAATGGGGAATCTTAACTCAGACACTGTCATAACCAAATGCAGTGTTGGAGATAAAAAAAAAATAGATTCTGTTTCACTGATTTCTGGGTTATGGATTCAAGTTAAACATATGTTAGAAATAAGTTAAGGCTACTGGTTAAAATCTATGTAAAACAGGTATTAAAAATATACCAGGGCTTGGGTGTGTTGGTGCAAGCCTATAATCCCAGTTGCTGAAGAGGCTGAGGAAGAAGTACCAAAAGTTCAAAGCCACCCTTAGCAAAAGTGAGGTGCTAAGAAACTCAGTGAGATTCTGTCTCTAAATAAAGTAAAAAAATAACCATGGGGATGTGTTTTAGTAATCAAGTATTCCTGAGTTGAATCTCCAATATCCCCCATAAAAAATGTACCAGGGGGCTGGGGCTGGGGCTCAGTGGTAGCTCACTTGTCTGGCACATGTGAAGTACTGGGTTCAATTCTCAGCTCCACATATAACTAAATAAAATATAGGTCTATCAACAACTAAGAATATATATTTTTTATTAATATACCAAGTTATTGACATGGACTTTGATCTAATTTGCTGTGTACTTTAGCCCTTAAAATTGAACTTGACCAGGCATGGTGGTGCATGCCTATAATATCAGCTGTTTACAAGACTGAGACATTAGGATCATAAATTCAAAACCAGTCTCAGCAATGGTGAGGCACTAAGCAACTCAGTGAAACTGTAAAACCAGCCTCTACCTCAGAGCAAAGCCTGTCCAAGGAAGGGACATGACCTTTGTCCTTGGAAAGACCCACAGAACACTCTTAGGCACATTCCCACCCTGCTAAGTTGTTTATCTAGAATTGAGATCTGCTGCACCAGGTGTCCCTGACTCAGTCAGGCTAGGTGGGTACCCATAGCAACCCCCTAGCAACCACCAATCAGCATGAGGCAGGGAAATACCTGGGATGCCAGGTGACCCTCCCAGTAGTTTATGGTGATGGGAAACCATGTAGTTCAGCATAAACACCCCCTTGGCTTAAACCAATCAGTTCAAAGCAATCCTCCTCTTTAGTAACCAATTTCCCCTACCCAACTTTTTCCTGCCAGTGAATGTGCTAATCATGTTTTATAGTTGTTGTTTGATTTTCCCATGGAGTGTGATAATTTGCTAAGAGATGCTATGATGTATGTGGGGGTACCTGCCTTCTCCAAAGAATGTATAAAACTGCTGCAAACCTTGGGATGGGGCCTGTCAGTGTCAACAGTTGCTGTGTGCACAAGGAGGACCGAGGTAGCTGGTAATTAACACCTCTTTGCTGTTTACATTGATCTTGGTCTCTGGTGGTCTTTTGCGGGTACTGAATTCAAGCATAACAAAACCCTATCTCTAAGTAAAATACAAAATAAGGGTAGGAATATGGCTCAGTGGTAGAGTGCTCCTGACTTCAATCCCTGGTCTACCCCCCCAAAAAAATGGGGCAGAGTAAATAGCTCAGCTTGTAGAGTTTTTACCTACAAGCATGAGGCCTTGGGGTCAATCCCCAGTACAGAGAGTGAAGAGAGAGAGAGAGAGAGAGAGAGAGAGAGAGAGAGAGAGAGAGAGAGAGAGAGAGAGAGAAAGAGATTGAACTTGCATGTAATTTAAATTTAAGTTAGTCCCACTTTTGTTTTTTCCTGCCACACCAGAAAAGAGTTTCCTGAAATATTTGGAATGTTTCTGTGGGTTATTTATTTATTTATTTACTTATTTTTATGTGGTACTGAGGATCCAACCCAGGATCTTTCACTTGCTGGGTGAGTGCTCTATCGCTGAGCCACAACCACAGCCCCTTCTGTTGGTTATTTTAATAAAATGGTCTGACCATAAATCAGTAAACAAACAAATAAATTAATAAATAAATAAACCCTCAATTGATGACCCATTACAGTTTTTAAAATTTCTTAGTTGGGATACATAAACTTCATTTAAGAGTTATTCATTCTTTTTAATGTCACCTAATTTTATTCTGCTTTTTTCTCATGTGAAAATCTCAGAATGATAAATTAAAATCTTTTAAAAATGACCTTCAGTTCTTGTAGAAAAACATAAATGATGCATCCATTTGAAATACAACGTGGGGAAATAATGATTGATAATGCTGAAAATGGAGTTTTGAGATGAGCCAAAATTTCTCAGTTTGCCAAATGCATCTGGGTGCTTTTCTCATAAATTTTGAAGAAAAAATCTAAGAAATAGGACTCCCACCATGTGGTATGAGGAATGATACCAGAAAAAACTCACTTTGGTGTGCCATCTTAGAAGTTTACTAATGTTTTTGGGCATAACAAGGATCATAATGCATTTAGAATAGGCTTTTGAAAAGGCATTCTGACTACCATATGGGTTCACTTTCATTCTTTCTGTGACCCATCCTTTTTTCTTCAAATTCAATCAGGAATCACCCCTAGGACAAAGGACTTTGTTGAAGGTATTCCCACAAGTGGGCTTCAATGTCTTTTACATTTGAAATAGATCTTAATGGTGCTAATTAAAATAAAATAAATAAAAACAAATAAACAAACAAACAAACCCTCATTGGTAACAAGCCCTAAAATCAACAGCCTATCTCATACATGAGTACAACAAATGGATTTCAGATTCTCTCCTGATAATTATCCCAGTCTTCACCACAAAATCTGGAGACATGCTGGACTCATGGCACATGGAAGCCCACAAAGGGCTTGTTGAAAACACTATGTATTTATGAAACAAAATGCCCAGGTTTTCAACTGCTGATCTAAGCCTTACTAGACTAGTAAAAGGATGGTCAAGACTAAGCTGCCACAGAGAGACCCTCTGGCCACAAGATTCTGAAGAGGACCATTAGGAGTCACTAGCCATTACTGCCAGTTTCCATCATTGCCACTCCTGTCAGCTTTAAGCCACCTTCCTACCCAGTTTCAAGATAACAAGGCACACTTACCATTTCCTGGCTTTCAGGGTTCTCAGCATTCTCCCTGTGACTGGTTTTCAGATTCTGCATAGCATAGACACCTGGGCTCTGGATCCAGGACAGAAGCCTACAAAAGATTCAAAAAATGTCAGCTCCAGAAACCAAGGGAACAGAATATTGTGGAAGCCCACCGCCTCATCACTGGCTTCATGAAGATTGGACAGTTCTCACCTAAGAGACTGATTGGTTAAGGCTTCAGGCACCACCTCAAACCTGAGCCAAGTGGGCACAGAATTAAAGGCTGAATGACAGGCTGCTCAGTCTTCATTGTTAAAATATCACAGATCAAGTTTCAGAATATAGCTTAGTCAGTAGAGTGCTTGTTTTGCTGATATAAGGCCATGGATTCAATCCCCTGCACTACATGCATACACTCTCTCCCCTCAAAAAAAATTAAGTAAAGGACTTTAGGGACTAGGGTTGTGGTTCAGTAGTAGAGTGCTTCACAAGCATGTGTGAGGTACTGGGTTGAACACCCAGCACCACATTAGAAAGCCAACCAACAAATAAACTACTAATGGTATTGTGTCCATCTACAACAAAAAATAGCCAAGAACAAAAAAAAAGAATGTGTATTGGACTTGTGCACCCTGACTACAGAACCCATAAACACTATTTATAAATAATATATACATATATGTCTTCAGACAGTGTATAAAATTCTCCTGTGATATCTTTTCAAGTAACTTATATTAGAGGTATGCTACACAACCCTGAAATCCTCCCCACCTCACTTATTATTATTATTATTATTATTATTATTATATGGCCTGTTAATTGCATTAATTGCCTCTGTATGGGGTTATTTTAAGGACAAGTTTTCTTCCAATAATAGGACCAAGCCCAGAGAAAAGTGCAATGACACTTCTGTTTATAACTTATAACTGTTTATAAGGTTAAAATAATTTGTAAATACATATGTATATAATTTTATTTATGAAAATGATATCACAATTAATTTAATATTTTTTTAACTTTTCTGTTCTTTGTCTCATAAAAAATCAGTTTGAACTTTAAACTCATTAGCAATTCCTTATATACCTCCCCCCCCCCAAAAAGGGACTCACAGGTATAATTCAAATACATTACATTCGCATAAATATCCCAGTTGCCCAATACCCGTATTCATCCAGAAGAATGACTCCTAACCCAAATTGAACATGACATGACCCTTAAATATACTCTGTTCCCTCAATCTATTGTCACATAACAGCAGGTCCTGAGTTGATCTTGCCATACAGGTATGTAGGGAATCCTACAGCTGCTGAGAAGCTCAAAAGTAGATGCAGAAATGATATCTGGAGCAAATGTAGGCAGCTAGGTAGGAATTTTGAGGTCTAAAGTCATCTTCCATGGCCAAGAACCCAGTCAGGATCAAGGAATGAGGCTGAATCAGCCTCTCTCTTCTCAATGCAGGGAAGATGGACACAATCAGGTCTGTGTGGATTGCTGATCCTGGGCTCCTAGGATATATAGACTTTATGTGTTGTGAAAATATCACAGGAAGGTGGGGCAGCCTCCATCTCATGGGACCCTTGGAAACAACTGTTAGGACAAAGTGGTTGCCAAGGCAGTGACCTCATTCACTTCCCTGAAGGAAGTGACCTCACCTCACTTCCTTGGTGATGGAACTCTCTGAACTTGGGATCCAGGAGGGGAGGCATCCAGAGGCAGCTCCACTCCCAGTGGGCTCACTTGATTGTCTGTACCAAGGCGAGAGTCATTCTTTGTTGGTACCTAGTGATGTGTGGATAGCCAAATGCCTTGAATGGTCTCAACAGGGGCTTTTCCTGAGAAAGAAGTGTTGACTCATTGCAGGCTCCTGACAGCTACACAGAGATGGCCAAGGAGACCAGAGCTGAGACAGGCCAGGCCACTGCTGAGGAACATATTTTCACACCCCTGTCAGAGCACAGAGTGAATAGATGCAGACAAATACAGGGGTGGTTTGTGTGTCTCAGTGGGTGTGTGTTTCAATTTGTCATTTTGTCTCATGTTCTGAGAACATGAAGGAAAAAAGTTTTGTTGTTGTTGTTGTTCTTGTTGTTGGTTTGAAATGGACTGTTAACTAGTGAGCCTTTTTATGTCAGTGGATCCCACTGGGTTTGTGGTTAAAGAGAGTAGAGAGAAGAATGCAGCCGTGAATATGTCCTGTCTAGTGGAAATCTTTGCAGGACTCCTCATGGCCAATTTATGAATGGACTGCTGCTTGCCTTGCAGATGGGCAACACCTACCAAGATCCTAAGTTCCTGTATTCTTCCTCATTTTTGGCCATTCTCTGAAGGGGTTTGTGGTTTTGTGTCCAAGATGTGAACCACATTCAACTCTGTGACATGGCCATGAACTGGATTGCTGAAGGGCATGCTATGCATCTCAGAAAACTGAAAAATTAGCATGACTGATAAGGATCTCTCTGGAGAATCTCTGCTTGGATAGATGGTAACCCAAGTTGCATGATTAGGAGCTGTCAGTGCCACATTGTTCAATTAAAAAAAAGTTTTCCTCCAGGCTTCTTTCTTCCCTATTGTTCTGTTCCCCTGAATGTCAGGGAGGTGTTTGCCTTAGGGCACTCCTTTGGGACTCCTCAAAAAAACAGTTTCAAATGGAAATGAAGAGGCCTAATCTGTGCCTTTTAAGTAAAGTGCTTTGTAAAAGCTGGGTGTGAATCAGAGTCTTGGCCCTGTGTGTGGCTGTGAATTACATTCTCAGCACCCCAGGAAACTCAGGAAAAATCCCATGTGTCCCTCCCAATCTAAAAGGATAAAAAAGAAGTGTACTATTGGATGAAGTCTCTTGCCTTCTTCTGGTCAGGCTCCTGACCCCTTTGAAGTCAGAACAAGGATCCTCTGGGTCAAATGAGTTGTTGCAAGCCCTCCAGTAACTAGCACTCAGGTTTTTGGGTTTTTTCATGAGTCCAGTACACATAAAGAATCTACCCCTGGCAGGAAGGAGGCCTCTAATTTGACAAGCAGAGCAATATTAACTACAGGCCCGTTTTATCTATCCTGTTTCTCAGGAAGGGTGTCCAGGCCACCATGACATTGGCATATGACAATTTAAAAGTGCTAATATTTGTAGCACTATGCAAAGTAGCTAGATTAATATGCCTACTGAGTAGTGCATCTGAAGTTCTCATTTATGATTTTGCATTTTATACTGTAAACTTAAATGACAACAAAATATTTTATTGAATAATATCATATGCTTAACAAAATTACTTTGTTTTTATGCAAAAATACAATTATAGTTCTACAGATATTTTCCCCTTTATTAATAAATAATAATTCTCCAAGTATTACTGTTTGAAGCAGGTGTTTTATGAAGATTCTGACAAGTACAACAAATGTTAAAGAGATTTTGCATCACTATGACCAAAAGACATGACAAAACAACATAGAGGAAGAAAAACATATTGTGTCTCATTGTTTCAGAGGTTCAGTCCATTGTTAGCTGACTCCAACGTTCTTGGCCCTAGGTAAAGTAGAACATCAAGGTGGAAGTAGGTGGTGGAGAAAGAAAGCTCAGGACCTGAGGGAAGGAAGGAAGTTTTTCAAAAAGGAAATGATGAACAAGAGAATCTGGGAACATTGGGAAGGAAGAATAAATAGGTGAAATATGAGTATATACAAGGGATTTTATATAGTGGTTTTTGAAACAAAAATTACAATGCTATGGGACACTCAAAATAATAGTATTTAAAAGTAAGAAAGGTAAAGGAATTGAAGCAGAAGTAAGGTGGCCACACTTCACTTAAAGTGGTAAATGTTGATACTTACACAACAGTCTCCTGACTTTGAGGACACACCTGTATATATTAATAGAAATAACAGTCAACTAGGAAATTTTACAAAGAGGTGGACTTGAAAGCACTCTAATTATTGCAAGATGATTGGTGGAGAGGGTAGTGTTTTCAAATAAATGGTGCTGGGACAACTGTATACACACAGTCAAAAGAAATTAAAGCAGTTATTTTTAATTTTTGAATCTTAGTGTAGCAGGTTAAAATACTTATCCAATGGCTTATATTTTGCTTGACAATCATGTGTTTTATAAATCAGCAAATAATTACCTAGACTTTCTATTTCTTTTCAAATATCAGAAAATCAATTAATTCTCACATTGCAACAGTTGGTATGTGCATAACATAGGGCCTGCTTTTTTAAGTGAGTGTTGGAGTTTTCAGGTTTCCCACACTCACTTGGGAATTTGTTAGTGAATTATCACAGGTTGTCTCAGAGAGATTCTATGACTCTATTATCCTTGGGGAAAATATTAGTTGATCTGTCCATCAATTTGCATAACAGAATACATGAATGAAAAAAGTTGTAAATTCTCTTTACTCACCTCAACTAATAAATGGTAAATATTTCTTCAGGTTGAAGATAGAGCCCAAGACTAAAGGATTAAAACAGCAGCAACAGCAGCATAAGAAACTTCTGGCAGCCATGCTTTCTCAGGATTCCTTTGAGTCTATCCACTGCCCTACCCCATCTGTACAGAAGAAGACATTGACAAGGAAGATGATGCAATGGAGTTGCTGGGTAACTTTAAAAATTAATAATTTATCTCTTTCTTTTTTTCCTCTTGTATTGTAAAGTATGCAGTGGTTTAGAGATTTTTAACAAAGTTTTGAATAATTTGTCATAGGAAAAAGAGAACATTTAAACATATTCTTTAGATTAGACTTTCATGAAGTTAAATGTAAGAACCAAATTGAAATCAGCTAAGCATGAGAAATATTTATTAGACTGTATTTTGTGCTTTGTATATGCAGCACTTTGCCTTCTGATACTTAATCAAGCTTTATTGTGTGTGAAACTGTGATAAAAATTCAAGTCTGTCTGCTTTATTCTCTGATTATAATTCCCTTGATCACACCTATTATCCTTAATATATATCCAAAGTACACATTTCAGTACTCATCTCAAGATGTCCCTCTGTTATTTTAAGGATGCTTTAGATAAAAATAGAATAAAGTTGAAACAGGCAGTTAATAAATTAGTGTTTTATGTGTTCCATAAATGACAGGAACATTTGCAAAGTTTTTACAGTCTCTTCAGGATCATTACTTTCATGAAAACTATTAATCTTGTATATATAGAATATCTTTTTATATGTCTTAGTGAAGCATATGTATGTTTTGCTCCTGTATAAATTTCTCTTATTTATTCATTTATTGTGGCATAAGGGATTGAACCCAGGGCCTTGTGCATGCTAGGCAAATGCTGTACCACTGAAATACACCCCTAACTCCACAACACATAGGTAGTTTTTAAATTGAGCTTCACTTTGGAAAATCATTTTTTCAAAAGAAGAAAATAAAATTTTATTTTAGAGAGTTAGCCATCTGTAACACAATGTGTTTTTAATTCAGTGATACCAGTTTTTCCATATAAATATTTAAAATAATTTCTGAATTTTTTTTGTGACAAGATACTACTATATTTAACTGGAAAGGGAAAAATAAGGTAATACTTTGAAAGCTTCACATAAGTTTTACATATAAAATATGGAGTCCCAGGGAGAAAAAGAAATGTTCAAAAAAATAGTTTTTTTCTAAATCACATTTTTTGATTTAAAGTGTCAATGGTTGTAAAGTACTTTCATTATAATAAATGATGCATGTCTCCATTTTTATACTTCAGAGGTGTTACGTAGTCAATAATGGCAGGTTCAAAATGGTTCCTGGTATAATAACTGCATTAGTTCCACCATTAGGGAAACTGTATAGTGGCATTTTTACTACATGCAATTAAAAATCTTTCTTTTTCTTTTTTTGCATTTTAAAGCAATTAACTCTATCTCCTTACCTCTAAATCATTAGTGTGGTAGATGTACCAGATGTAGTCACAGTATCTACATTCAACTTCCATTCAACATTCAATAAACATTTACTGAGCATTTATGTCCTAGGCTGGGTTTGGTCCCGAGAATATAAAAATAAAATAATAATTGTCTGTTTGCAGGAACTTTGCACTCAAAGCACTCAAAATAAAAATGTAAATAAATCACTCTAGTGGTGTTTTCTATCTGCAATAATTGGGCTAAGCACCCACTTGCATATAAAGGTGACATTTAATCCAGAAGTGAGGGACAGTGATCAGAGAATGTGTCTTAGACATGATGATGCCCCTGGTTAGTCCTGAATGACAAGTAGGAATAAGATTATTGGGTGTCATGTTGTCATTACTCCTGTAGGTTTGTTCACAGAGATATGGGCTCTTCTGTGACGGGTCCTCTGTTTTGGTCAGTAACAGTGAGGGGGGATGAGACCAAGGGATTCTTGAATGAGACACAGGTTTCTTCTCAGTGCTGGTATCCCCTACATCTCAGCTGCTCTGTTATGACATTTCTTGTTTTCCAACTAGAGGATTGGGTTTTGGAGAATATGTAATGATAAGCAATTCATAATTGTCCTTTGTTAATTCTTTTTTTTTTCATTTGGACATTTTAGTCTGTGTACTGAGCAAGTTTAATATTTCAGTTTGGACTTTCTCTTTGTAATCCCACACATCTCAGCAGAGGTTAGTGGTGGAAGAATAATGTTGGTTTCTAAGTTATAAAGTTTCCCTGTGATGTACATTTTCTTAGTTTTGAAACTGTTTGTAGAGTAACATGCAAAATACAAATGTTAAGTTCTTGAAAATTTATGTGATATCAAATTTTAGGACATCGGACTATTGTAAGATGCAAGAGAAACATTTGGTATTTCAAATATCTTTTTGAATCTATGATATGTTGTAGAATGAGTATGCTAAAACTTATGTGTTTTTAAGAGTTTAACTTGTTATGTATATCAGGATATAATTGGCTAAAATTTAATTTATCATGCATGGGAAGCACTCTGTAAACCTTATGAGGTAATGCATAAGTCAAAGGTATTATTATTACCTAATATTAATATAAAGAATGATTATTCCTCAATAAAAGAGGTTGATATAAAGGGAAACATTTTTTACTTGTACTAGTAGATATTAGTAAAAGTGGTGATTTTTGTTTCAGCCATGAAAATATCTAGCATTGTTAATATATTATTGATTAATAGTTAATTATTCAGTTGTTTAATTGTATATATGTGGATTTCTTTTTTAACTGTTTTAGGTATATGAAAATATTATATATGGCATCTATAATTTTTAAAATAGAATAAGTGTTCTCTGTAAGATTGTTTTAAATACTGTCTATAAATGCATAGTACAAAAGTAGGTTGATATAATATTAATGCTACCTATCAGGTAATTAAATAGCCAAACTTGTAGAATTTTAGTACACAACAGTTTTAAAAACCTTGGAAATTGATTCTGTAATTATGAGACATTGAATAATATATCTGACATGTAACGTCAAACCATGTAGTTCTCAACCACAAATGCAAAACATTCTTAAATATTTATGTTGGCAATTAATGGCCACAATGAGTAAAATATCTTACTAAGAATTTTTCTTAAAAATTATTAAAATCTAGACAGGCATGGTGGTGCATGCCCATAATCCCAGTGATTCAAGAGGCTGAGGTAGGACAATCACAAGTTCAAAGACATCCTCAGCAACTTAGAAAGACCCTAAGCAACGTAGTGAGACCTTATCTCAAACTATAAAAAAAAAATAGAAAGGGCTAGGGATGTGGCTCAGTGGTTAAGTGCCTCTGGGTTCAATGCCTGGTACCAATTTTTAAAAAAAGATGGATTGAAATCAGTTTTTTTTTTAAATATGGTGAAAAGGTGTCATGACAGAAAAAAAGTAATTTATAAAAATTATATTTATTCCATTCTTCTTAAAGAAAATTCTGAGGGGCTTCATTAGTTTAAAAGATTTTTCAATTTGTGAATATGAGCCCATTTTTATTACATTGCATGAATTTATCATCTTATTCTAGTTGAAACTCAAATAGCTATAATGTGTGTCTTCCTGACTCAATCTGGGCAGATCATAAGACTTAAGAAATTTATCGATATCTTCACTATCTTCTATTTTATTGGAATATAGGGTCTCAAAATACTTTTTAATTATCTTCTGTATTTCTGTAGTGTCTGTTGTGATATTGCCTTTTTCATGCCGTATGTTGGTAATTTGAGTTCTCTCTCTTCTTCTCTTCGTTAGCATGGATAAGGGTCTGTTGATCTTATTTATTTTTTCAAAGAAGGAACTTTTAGTTTTATCAATTTTTTCAATGTTTTTTTTTGTTGTTGTTGTTGTTTCAATTTCGTTGATTTCTGCTCTGATTTTAATTATTTCTTGTCTTCTGCTACAATTTAAACAGACCAATAACAAAAGAAGAAATTGAAGAGGCCATCAAAAGACTACCAACTAAGAAAAGCCCTGGACCGGATAGGTATACAGCAGAGTTTTACAAAACCTTCAAAGAAGAATTAATACCAATACTTTTCAAGCTATTTCAAGAAATAGAAAAAGAAGGAGCTCTTCCAAATTCATTCTATGAGGCCAACATAACCCTGATCCCAAAACCAGACAAAGACACTTCAAAGAAAGAAAACTACAGACCAATATATCTAATGAACTTAAATGCAAAAATTCTCAATAAAATCTTGGCAAATCAAATACAAAAACATATCAAAACAAATTGTGCACCATGATCAAGTAGGATTCATCCCTGGAATGCAAGGCTGGTTCAACATACGGAAATCAATAAATGTTATTCACCACATCAATATACTTAAAGATAAGAACCATATGATCATCTCGATAGATGCAGAAAAAGCATTTGACAAAGTACAGCATCCCTTTATGTTCAAAACACTAGAAAAACTAGGGATAACAGGATCTTACCTCAACATTGTAAAAGCTATATATGCTAAGCCTCAGGTAGCATCATCCTAAATGGAGAAAAACTGAAGGCATTCCCTCTAATATCTTTGAAAAGACAGGCATGCCCTCTATCACCACTTCTATTCAATTTAGTTCTTGAAATACTAGCCAGAGCAATTAGACAGACAAAAGAAACTAAAGGCATAAAAATAGGAAAAGAAGAACTTAAATTATTGCTATTTGCGGATGACATGATAGTATACTTAACAGACCCAAAAGGGTCTACAAAGAATCTGCTAGAGTTAATAAATGAATTCAGCAAAGTGGCAGGATATAAAATCAACACGCATAAATCAAAGGCATTTCTGTGTATCAGTAACAAAACTTCTGAAATGAAAATGAGGAAAACCACTCCATTCACAATATCCTCAAAAAAAAAAATTAAATAAAATACTTGGGAATCAACCTAACAAAAGAGGTGAAAGATTTATACAATGAAAACTACAGAACCCTAAAGAGAGAGATAGAAGAAGATCTTAGAAGATGGAAAAATGTGCCCTGTTCATGGATAGGCAGAACTAACATCATCAAAATGGCAATATTACCCAAAGTTCTCTACAGGTTTAATGTGATGCCAATCAAAATCCCAATGGCATTTCTTGTAGAAATAGATAAAGCAATCATGAAATTCATATGGAATAACAAAAGACCCAGAATAGCAAAAGCAATTCTAAGCAGGAAGTGTGAATCTGGAGGTGTAGCGATACCAGTGTTCAAACTGTACTACAGAGCAATAGTAACAAAAACAGCATGGTACTGGTACCAAAACAGGCAGGTGGATCAATGGTACAGAATAGAGGACACAGAAACCAATCCACAAAATTACAACTTTCTAATATTTGATAAAGGGGCTAGAAACATGCAATGGAGGAAGGATAGCATCTTCAACAAATGGTGCTGGGAAAATTAGAAATCCATATGCAACAAAATGAAACTGAATCCCTTTCTCTCGCCATGCACAAAAGTTAACTCAAAATGGATCAAGGAGCTTAATATCAAATCAGAGACCCTGCACCTGATAGAAGAAAAAGTTGTCTCCAATCTACATATTGTGGGGTCAGGCTCCAAATTCCTTAATAGGACGCCCATAGCCCAAGAGTTAATAACAAGAATAAACAAATGGGACTTACTTAAACTAAAAAGTTTTTTCTCAGCAAGAGAAACAATAAGAGAAGTAAATAGGGAGCCTACATCCTGGGAACAAATCTTTACTCCTCACACTTCAGATAGAGCCCTAATTTCCAGAATATACAAAGAACTCAAAAAATTAAACAATAAGATAACAAATAACCCAATCAACAAATGGGCCAAGGACCTGAGCAGACACTTCTCAGAAGAGGACATACAATCAATCAATAAGTACATGAAAAAATGCTCACCATCTCTAGCAGTCAGAGAAATGCAAATCCAAACCACCCTAAGATACCATCTCACTCCAGTAAGATTGGCAGCCATTAGGAAGTCAAACAACAATAAGTGCTGGCGAGGATGTGGGGAAAAGGGTACTCTTGTACATTGCTGGTGGGACTGCAAATTGTTGCGGCCAATATGGAAAGCAGTATGGAGATTCCTGGGAAAGCTGGGAATGGAACCACCATTTGACCCAGCTATCGCCCTCCTCAGACTATTCCCTGAGGACCTTAAAAGAGCATACTATAGGGATACTGCCACACCAATGATCATAGCAGCACAATTCACAATAGCTAGACTGTGGAACCAACCTAGATGCCCTTCAATAGATGAATGGATTAAAAAAAGTGGCATCTATACACAATGGAGTATTACGCAGCACTAAAAAATGACAAAATCATGGAATTTGCAGGGAAATGGATGGCATTAGAGCAGATTATACTAAGTGAAGCTAGCCAATCCTTAAAAAACAAATGCCAAATATCTTCTTTGATTTAAGGAGAGCAACTAAGAACTGAGCAGGGGGAAAGAGCATGAGAAAAAGATTAACATTAAACTGAGATGAGTGATGGGAGAGAAAGGGAGAGAGAAGGGAAATTGCATGGAAATGGAAGGAAACCCTCATCGTTATACGAAATCACATATATGAGGTTGTGAGGGGAAAGGGGGGGGGGAAGGGAGAGAACTGAACAACAACAGATGAGGTAGAGAGGGAAGATGGGAGGGGAGGGGAGGGGGATAGTAGGGGATAGGAAAGGCAACAGAATACAACAGTCACTATTATGGAATTATGTAAACATTGTGAATGTGTAACTGATGTGATTCTGCAATTTGTATTTGGGGGTAAAAATGGAAGTGCATAACTCACCTGAATCAAACATATGAAAGTTGAAAAAAAGAAAAGAAAAAAAAAGAAACAATAAAAAACAAATAGCTATTATGTGTTTGATTTTTTTCCATGTGATTTATTCTGATTTTTATTCATTTTTTAAATCCTCAGAATTATATTTGACAGATAACTAGCTTTCTACAGATTTCATTATGAAATATTACTTGTAAAAATTTTTAGGCTTTCTTATAATTGGTGCTGAGGCATATATCTAAAAGTCACATTCCAGAGATGCTTAAAAATTAAAACATTAGTCATGCTTTATGCTTTCCATTCTTAGCTCATAATTATATAAAACTAAAATTATACTGCCAACCCAAATAAAGTTATTACAAACAGATATCACTTGTTTTAAAATGAGTAATCATGAACAGTTTATAATTATACTGATTATTTTGCTGAATGTCGTCATTGAATTTCTGTAACCTCAATATCAGGCCAAATTTTGTAAAATAAAAACTTAATTTGTTAGAGGGACTCATTACCTTAAGGCATTCTTTTGGTAAATTGTTTTACATCCTGATCAACCTTCTAGAAAAAGAATATTCACTGTTGTTTTTTTTAAATCAAAGACCCCTGAAAACAAAAAGCTCCCCATCCTTGCAAATTAAGAACACACGTTTCACCTAGTGAAAAATGAATGCTTTTTCTCAATGATATCCAAATACAAAAAGGAAGGGGACCCTAATTGTTTTCTGAAAAATTATGTATGTATGTATGTATGTATGTATGTATGTATGTATGTATCTATCTATCTACGCATCTATCTATCTATCTGTCTGTCTATAATTTAAGGTATAAAAAACACTCTGAAATACAGAGTACCATACAAATGCACTTTTGTCAATTTTTTTTTCTTTTGAGTATTGATGAATAGAACTCTGGGGATGACAAAAAAATTGTCATTTTAAAATGAGGATTAAAAGATTCTTGACAAAAGTCTGAAGATTTTAAAAAATTAAATCTGTGTATCCTTCAATATTGTCCATAAGGTTGCTTAAAATACTATATGTAAAGTTATTCAATACAATACAAAAATGATTTAATATAGAATTAGTACATAGTGGAGAATAACATACCCCAACATGTGTTGGTTTAAGATATAACAATTTTTTTAAGAACCACTGAAGTTAGTGCTCTAAATCTCAGATACTGATAAAATAACTTCCCAATTACCTCAATCTGAGTAGGTCTCATCTTGAAATATATGATATTCTAAAAAATTCCAGTAATTATTGTGACTGTTGGTGACCACAGTTAACCAGTTTATTGAAAATCTATACATGTATTTTTTTTTACTTTTCACTAAATCAATCTGCATAGTTGAAAAAAATAGGACTTTATGATGATGTATGAAAACATCTTTCACATGCTAAATACTGTTTTATCCTGGTAAGCCTGTGTTTTACAGTAACAGTCCTGTGAACTGTTCCTCACTACAGAGTTTTCACTTATGTTTCTGAATCCTAACTTCAGCTGTTTTTGGTGCCATCTCTGCCTGCACAAATTCCAAGTGAGTGCAGGTTGAAGTGTGGCCTTTGAGGAGCTGAGCATGGCCCTGTGCTTGCCTTGCTATAATCCAATGATGACATTTGAGAAAATCCATTCAAACACATTCATTCAGCAAGTATAATGCACCTGCTCAGTAAATTGCACTAGTTCATACTAACATATAATACTGGTAATACTGCATCTTACATTTTCTAATAACCACGAACTCTTTGGGGTTTGAGAAGAGGGTGAAGAGTTGGAATGTTTTTTCCATTGAGACCCAAATAAGTTTTAGTTTTCTGACAGCTCTCAATTGTTCTATTCATTCACTCACTCACTCACTCATTCATCCATTCACAGACTTATTAATTTCTTAAATGTGTAACTCTCACCTCCAGAGTAACTATCATTATGTTTATGGGAGTCCAAATTTGAACAAACATGGAAGTTTTGACTCCAGGAAGGTGATTTTTAAGATTTGGTTTCCTTACAAATGATGATTTGTAGGGGGTTCATTTAAGTACATTGTCTAGTGGTCCCTGCCCCCATTTTTTGATTCATTAGATTTGGATACAGCCCATCAATCTACATTTTTTTTTCTACAGGTATGTCCTCCTCCCTTTCTGTAGATTCCATTGCAGGGGATCTGAAGAGCATTCAGGAACCCTAACCTAGTATTTATATTCAGTGAAAATTTTTGTTAGATATAATGTACTGGAAGTGAGGAGGATATTAGAAAGTCTATTTTTTTTTAACAAAAGATCATGAAATAGAGGTTTCTAAGTTAAATAAGCTCTTCCAAAGCTGTCCTGGAAACAATGAAGTTTTGCTAACAAACTTTCACTAATGTAGTTTATATCACCTTTTTATCCCTCTTGCTGATATATTTTTACATGATCATTTGTTTATAGTAGAGGAGTTATAAAAATTATAAATGATTCTAGAATAAACCTGAGAAAATTTTTTCTATCTTATTCGATTTTATCATCAGCTCCTGTAGCCTTTGCTTCTGACTCAGTTCCACTCTTGTGCTTTGTGTACTCCAGGCTCTACCTTCCTGGAACTACATGCTGTTGTCTGTATAAACTCCAGCATTTCTCCCTTGGCCCTGTGCTTATTTTGTTTCTTGACCTAGAATGCCTCCTGCCTGAGGACTCATAAATTTGACCCACATTCAAGGTCACTTAATTACATCTTCCTTCTCTACCCAATTGTCCTACACCATTCAAAACTTAAAACTCCACATTGTTCTCTATCTCTGCCTTATACATAACAGATTCTTGTTCCAATATGTTATTTTTGCTTGTTTTAAGTATTAGGCAACAACCCTTCAGGAGACTAGCTGTGTTGCTTTCCCCTTTGCATCCTAGTGTCTGCCCTGGTTTCTGGCCACAGTAGGTATTCAACATGCATATATGCATAGAAAGAAAAAAAGGAAGAAAGGAAGGAGGAGTAGGAGGAGAAGAAAGACTGGAAGGAACAAGGAAGCGAAAGAAAGTAAGGAGGAAGACAAAATGCAGTTTGCCCTATTGAATCAACACTTAGGAAAGTTTCTTACATCTTGACCTTCCTTTTTTCTTACTTCCTATTCATGCCTTATTCACCTGAATCTGAAGTTGGTTCACATCCCTTCACTGAAATGGTCTTGCCTGATGAGCATATGGTCACTGATGAGCTCCTAATTGCCAAATCTGGAGCTCACTGCTTGGTGCCACCTTACTTAACTGATGACATTTAACACCTCCATTACTCTTGGAAATCTAGCCATGCTCATTTCTGTGATACCCTCACTCTTGCTTTTACTTATATCTCTTTTATTCTTGCATCTCAGTCCCTATCACTGAATATGTTTCCTCTATACATTCTTTAAATGTTGGTGATTTCCAGCATTCTTCATTTTCCCTTCCCCTTTTTGTGCTACACACTTTCTAGTTAGACTTATATATCAACATGGCTTCAAATTAGGTGCAACAGTTGATTAATTCCCATCCCAACAAGCTTATTCCTCTTTCACATATTTATGAAAACCAAGAGTACACTACACCTACCCAGCCCAGATGGCCAGAAATAAGAGAACCTACTCTCCCCCTTCCACTCACCACAAGCTATCAGTCACTAACATTCCTTAATATTTTTCCCGTCTCCATGCTACAGTCTTCCTTGGTACACCATACTATTACTTCCTATCCTGGTGACCACAAAAACCTCCTGAAAGTTTTTTCTGTCTTTAATCCTTCTTCTCTCCAGGTGATCTACTAACCTACATCCAACTCGGTTTATCTTCCTAAAATGTAAATGTATTCATTTCACATTCTATTTATAGTCCTTCAATAGTCTTCCCCTCCACTGGCCCATCCTGTGGCCAATAACCATGGCCATTTAAATATAAATTGAAGTTAGGAAGTGGGGTGAGGTGCTTGTGATCCCTTTACCCCTTTTTTTCTGCCTGAACTCCCATACAAAATCTAATCAGCTCTTAATTGTTTCTTTCCTGAGCACATCTTATTTTGTTGGTCTTTCCCAGACTATAGGTACAGAGGAATATGACAGAATAAAGTCTTTTTATTAAATAAAGGGTCACAGAATTCTCCTGTAATGATATAGAACATGAAAAACCAAGATTTGGAGGTCATCTTATCAGACAATCCCCTCGTGCCACACAAAAGAACAAGTCCATTGTCTTGGGACTGGTTTTTAGGCCTCTTATTTCTAACTGGCCAGTACCTGTCACAGCACTTTCTATCTCAGAGGATAACACTGATACTCTTTCTTCAGCAAACCCCCTCAGTTTGACGTTCTACCAGAAACATATGTTTCTCTGAAGGAAAAAAAAAAGAAAGAAAGAAAAGACTCAAAAAGGAGAAGCAGAGAGCTTTGAATTTCACTTGGACTGTATGCCTCATTTTCTTTAGGCCCACTATCTAACTGTTTTAGGGATTCCACCTCAAAGGCTAATTAATGCCTATACTCACAGATAACATAAATAAGACATTAGAAAAATCTGACTGGATCCATGTGCTGGAAATCTGCAACGTGCTAGTTTAGTACCTTCCAAATGTGTTCTTACCAACACATTCATATGCTACCACAGTGAAACGAGTCTCACAAAGCAACACAGGGTGCCCCCCATGACTACTGCAGTTTTAAACTGCAATAATTTTAGATAGGTGAGTGCTGAGAACTTAGAACAATATCACTGGAAAACTTATTTAAATTTTGTGAACTTTGAAAGGTTCATTTTTCAATGTTTTCTGTCATGATTTTCCATCTTTAGAGAAGTACTTTAACTAAGAAAATTGTAAAATTTATTTTTTACATGGATGGAAGAACATTATTGGAAGACATTATCTTAAGCAAAACAAGCTAGACAAAGAAAAATACTATACATTTTCACTCATCTGTTGAAGTTAAAAGAATGTTGATCGCATAAATGTAAAGAGTAAAATAAGGTCACTAGGTGCTAGGAAGGCACAAGAATGGAGGATAAAGAGAGGTTGGATAAAAGGGAAAATACAGTTGGATAGGAAGAATCTGTTTTAATTTTCTGTGGCAGGATAGTAACTACTGTCTGTTATAGTTAAAGCTTTGTCCCAGGGTTTCATAAACTGACTTCCACACCACTCACGTATAATCCAATCATGCCTTTATTGAAGCACACCAGTGGAGGCTGGCCAGAACATAAAGCTGTTCCCCTGATCAGCCCCGAACAATTGCAAGAGCACTCCTTATAAGCCTGAAAACTGCAAAAGGGACGTTCAGGGGGTCTAGCCAATGCAAGCAAGCCAGATTACAGAAGCGGGACAGTGAAGTCAAGCGGAGGGAAGCCTAACCAATCACAGTTAGCCCAGTCACCCCAGTTATAGAAACAGAGCCCCGTTACCCTGGTTACAGAAACAATACCCCATTAGGTAGTTCTGTGTTCTTAAAGGTTTCTATAGCAAAAGGAACAGAACATCTTGCTCCAGTCATGACTCTTCTACTTGGCATGGTTGTTTTACAGGATGAAGTCATAAAACTAAATGGAATCACATTTGCTCCTACTATCACAGTCTACAACAACTTATTATATATTTCAAAATAACTAGAGAATTTTTAGAGGGGTCCCAACATATAGAAATGACAATATTTGAGAAAATAGAGTACTAATTACTCTGATTTGATCATTATATATTGTACAGATGCATTTAATTATCATACCATACCCCATAAATAAGTACAAATATTACATGTGAATAAAAAATAAATACAAATTAAATATTTTTTAAATGTGTGTTTTAGAATACATCTAAAACTAAACTCAGATTTTGGGGGATATTATGAATCTATTTTAATGATATTAATATTCTTTGAGGCTTTCTAGTTTATTCAATTATATTATTTTTTAATTAATGTTATTGTATTTTATTTCTCAATGCTAGTCTTACCCCCAGATAAATTGGTTTTATGACCCACCAATGAAAAATCATATGTCTAGAAGACAGAAGTGAACAGACTAGATAACTGGAAGCTCAGTCCTCCTTCAGAACTGCTTAGTGAACCAAGGCTGGGGTGAGCTCTATATTCATTCATTTTACAGATAAGCTGTTAAGGGAAAGACATAAACTCAAAAGGAGGTTGTGGGCCTCACCACTGCCCAGTGGTTGGGACTGTCCCCCAAGGGTATGCATATCACTGCAACAAGTCATCACTTTAATAAGGCCTGAAAGCAATGGATTCTTGGGATGCAATAATTCTGTGACATAATGGAACATTTGCTTTACTCAAAGAACATCTGAAAATATTTTACTCATTAGCAACAAGCTTGTCCCCTGCCAGGATTCTCTGCTCACAATTTCCCACCCTTGATAACAGAATAATTGGTCTTAATGAAAAACATCCAGAGTGGAAATGACAGCTTCCTTAAACAGCAGTCACAAAGTTTAGAAAACGGGAAGAATAAAATCACATCCTTTGTGACATATTCTTAAGCTAACGAAGCCTGTTTCTGATCATGGCCAATTATCCCAACCACCCCGACTGTATGATACTGTTCGCTTCCTAAAGATTCCACTTATTCCTCTGTTTCAACTACATTCCACTGCCAGTATCTAAGGCACTCTACTACCTCTTTCTTGTATGTTTCATTGTGTTTTTGAGTGTTTTCGGTTGCAAATAAGCAGATAATTGAAAAATACCTATTGGCACATGAAGAACATTTTCATGACATTAAATAACAGTGATGAGGTTGCTATGGGAAGTTAACTCAGCCCAAAGAGCTCATCAGGGATCCAAATGATTCCATTTCTGTGATGCCATCCTCAGCATAGAGTCTTTGCTCCTCAGTCCCATTGCGCCATGGGCTCAAGGTGCTGCCATGACTCCTGAGTGATGATTAATCTTATCTAGAAAATCAGTAAAGCATAATTCTGGGTGTGACCCTGAGTGTGTTTCCAGATACAATTAGCATAGATTTCAGTGAAGAGAAGATAAAGGCCTCCCTTGAATGTGGGCAACACCATCCAATAGGCTGGGGCCCTTCATGGAACACAAACTGGAAGAATGTGAAAGCCTCTAGAGTTCTCAAGCTCAGCTCTTCTTGAACTTTTGCATTTTTTGCTGCTGCAATCACCTATGAATATCAGAACCCAAACACTTCAGCCTTTGAAGACAGACTTTCTCTAGCAACTCCTCAGGAAGATTCCAGTCCTTTAGCTTCACCTGGGGTGCACCCTTGGTAACTGCCAGCTTCCAGCTTTCTGGACTGAGCCAATACTGGTCATTCTATCTCTCTAGCCTACAGATAGCCATCATGGGACTAGACAGCCTGTGACTGTGTTGTTTAAACCTATCCAAGCCAGTCTAATATAGATATCTATAAATATCTCTATATAAGTCAATATATATGGATATCTATATTGGCATCTTTAGAGAGAGAGAAAGACAGACAGAGAGACAGAGAGATTATCTTATTGGTTCTGTTTCTCTATAAAATCCTAATACATGCTGCTTCATTACTACATTACTATTCAAAAGTGATGAGAATTTTACCCCATACTTCCTGTTCTCAGAAGCCTCCCAGCAGAAGAATCTTTGGGACCCATTGGCCAGGACTGTGTTCCCCATTTCTGCATCAGCCACAAGGCAACCTGGGGAGAGCAAGTCTCTGGCATTGTCAGTTTTTCCTATGGGGATCAATTTCCCAAGGACAGCATCCTTCTAGCATTTTCCATTCAGGAGTGCTCACTGCACTTTTAAACTGGCCACTCTGTGATTACTCTGAAAGTGGGAGTGATCACATGGATGTGGTTGTGAATCAGTTAACTTCACTTTATTGAAGCATAATTGACTTCTCTCTCCTGCCTGGGGAGAAGTCATTTCACATAATGCCAATTACTGTTCATTGGGATGCTGGATGGGAGGGTGTTTAAAGGATCAATACAAAGCCATTTTATCAAGATGTAAAACCAATTATAACAATAGTTACCTGATGCTGGGTCAGGAGGACAACAATTGTTTTTCAACAAATAATGCAGATTTCCCCACTTATGTTTTACTCTCTACATTTTACAGGCCACTTAACAGTAAAGATCTTTCTCTAGACTCTTTATCCCATGAATTGATGAATGTTGGACAGACAATGCCTTCAACCTATCAACCTCTCCTTCTCTCTGAAAGAACATACCATGGGAGAAGGAACTACCCATAACCTTATGCCCAAAGGGTTTCAATTCCATTGGGATCAGAGAACATATTTTTTATTTCAATTCTTTTAAAATTTTTAAGATTTGCTTCATGCCTATAAAATTATGAATTGTGATAATTATTTCATAGTTATCAGAAAGTAATGTGTTTTCAGGGTTTGAGTTGAGAAGATGGAGTGTGCTATAAATACCAATTAGGTAAAGTTGGTTGATGGTGTTGCTTTCTATTATATTCCAATTGTTATCTGCATCCATTATTGAGAGAAGAGTATTGAAGTCCCCAGATATCAGCTATCATTGTGGAAATGTCTGTTTTCTTGCATGTATTTTGGAAATCTGCTGTTGATGCACACACATTTAAGATTGTTTTGCCTTCTTGATGGATTTATCTCCACAGGGGTAATGTGATCTCTCTTTAAATACAAAAAATATTTCTTGTTCTGAAATCTATTTTCTATGATATTAATAAACCCACTCCAGCTTTCTTTTTTTTAGTGTTAGTGTTATATCTCTTTCCATCATTATACTTTTAATAGTAATGTTTTTATATTTCAAGTGTGTTTTCTTATAGGTGACATAAAGTTGATTCTGATTTATCTAATATAACCTTTAATAGTGGTGTTGAGATCACTTATGCCACTAAGGTAATTGTCAATATATCTTTGATCTATTTATTCTTAGTTTCTTATCCCTACTTCTCTATTTTAGATTGATCGGCATTTTTCGGGTTCATTCTATCTCCATGATTGGATGACTAGTCATTCCTCTTTACTAAAAGACAGTTTACTTTCAAATAATATTACTCTAATTCATGTTAAGTATAATAAACTTGGGGTTTGGGATATAGTTTATCAGTAGAGCTAGGCTCTGAGTTTGATCCCCAGCACCACATAAAGAGAGAGATAAAAAAAAAGAATGAATGAATGAATTTACTTCCCCTTTATTTTTGAAAGCTATTTTCACTGAACCTAGAACCCAGGATTTACAGTTTTGTTATGTTTTATTTTGATTTGCTATTTTTCTATATGTGAAAAATACCCCTCCATTGACTTTTGACTTGGATGATTTCTAAAATAAAGTCTGATATAATTGTTCGTGGTTCCTCTGAACAGCAGTGTCTTTTTATCTAGTTGCTTTCAATGATTTTCTTTTATGTTTATTGTCAGGAATTTGACTATTATGTCTGGGGATTTTGGTACTGTTATTGTTGCTTTTTTAGTATATCTTATTTAAGGGTCTCTGGGTTTCTTGGGTCTTTGGTGCTATGTATTTCTTTTCTTTTTGGGGGAGCGGGGATTTAACCCAGGGGCACTTTACCACTGAGCTACATCTCAAGTCATTTATTTATTTACTTACTTATTTATTCGAAGGTCTTGCCAAGTTTCTGAGTCTGGCCTTGAACTTGGAATGCTCCTGTTTCAGCTCCCAAATGGCTGACAAGTATATGTCACCACACTCAGCTCCTTCTGGATTGCTGTGTACAAGCATCTCATTGGATATTGTTCTGCAACTCTTGCATGGTCTAGAGTTTTACACATATACTATGTCTTCTTTGTGTTTAAATTTAAATAATGTCTTTTGACCCATCTTAAAGTTCACTGATTCTTCCCTCAGCTGTGTCAACTTTTGATGAGACAGTGAAAAAAAGTCTTCATCTCTGACTTTATGCCTGTATTTCTAGTATTTTTCTGAAATTTTCTATGTTGATTCCTGATCTGTTCAAACATTTCAACCTTGTTCACTAGATTTTTTAAAAAGTATTTTCATTGTAGTTTTAAAAAATTCTCTGTTAGGTACTAAGTGTTTTTGCCTCCCCACAAAAAAAGAATTATGTGTTGAAGCCCTAGCTTCTAAAGGAATTATATTTGGAAGTAGAATCTATGAGGAGATAAGGTTAAATGAGGTCATGAGGGTGGAGCTCTAATGCAAAACTGCTGATAACCTTTTAAGAAGTGACAAATACATCAGATTCCTCTCTCCTTCCACCATGCAAGAACACAGTGAGAAGATGTCTGTAAACTGTCTGCCAACCAGGAAAAGAGTTCTCACTAGGAACTGAATCAGATGGCACCTTGATCTTGAACCTCCAGCCTATGGGGAACTGTATGGAAAAGAACTATGAAAAATCAAGTTCTGTTGTTTAAGCAGCTCTGTCTGAGGTATTTTGTTATGGCATCCCCAGTTGACAAATATAGTTTCTGTCTGATGGTTTCAATCTCTATGTCATCGCTGAGTCTAGCCCACAATTTGCTTTGTCTTTTGGCATTGGGTTATTTCTTTTGATATTTTATGTGCTTCACAATTTTAATTCAATAGCAGACATTTTATATAAAAAGGATAACTGAAATAAAATAGTAGTTACTTGTTTTGGTTTGCATGTGAGGTGTTCCCCAAAAGTTCATGTCTGTCTGAGACAATCCAAGAATGTTTAGAGCTAAAATGATTGGGTTATGACAGCCGTCTTCTAATCAGTGAGTGAATCTCCATATGGGATTAAATGAGTGGTAACTAGAGGTGGGTTGGGTGTGGCTGGATGAGGTGGGTCATTGGAGGTGTGCCTTTGGGGTATGTATTTTGTGTCTAATGAGTATAGTCTGCCTCTCTCTCTCTCTCTCTCTCTGCTTTCTGATCATCATGTGTGCTGCTTCCCTCCACCACACTTTTCTGCCATGATGTTCAACCTCACCTTGAGCCCTGAGGAATGGAGCCAGCTGTCTGTTGACTGAGACCTCTAAAAATGTGAGTGCTCAAATAAACTTTTCCTTCCTTAAAATTGTTTCTGGTAAGGTCTTTTTTTCATAGCAGCAAAAAAGTTGACTAAAACATTACTCCTGAATGATCAAGCCCCATCTTATATCAGACTGCTAGCCTCAAGGATTGAGTTAATAGTCAAAAATTAAACAGAGTGTGCACTTTGCTATTGGTATAGTTACCTTCAGTAGACCTCATGCTTCAAGTCCCTCTAGAGGTGAGCTACTGTTGCCTGTGTTTAGGTGGGAGCTGGGGGCAGGAGTTGTTCTTCTCAGTGTTATTGCTTCACTCTTCACTTCCAGCAGGCCCTAAATACCTGCACCACTGAGAACATCACTCCCTGCCCATTCTTCTATACCAGTGTTGCTTGGTATTCTATGCTATGTCCATAGTGAAAGCAAAGGGAATTTCTATTTTTCTGATCTTCCCTCAGTCTTATGGAAACTCTATGGTTTAGATTCTAGTGATGAGGTTTTTTGGTGTTTTCCCTTGCTCCCTGTGTCAGTCAAACTCTGCCTTTTATCTGGAGCTTTTCTTAGCAGCCATTTCTGACTCCTATCCTAGATCTCTAGTTGGTACCTACCACTATCATTTCAACTTGCCTGATTCAGTCTTCATCCACCAGTTTTCTTCATGTCACATGAACATGCCATGTTC